>NW_011369947.1:21053090-21058138 GCF_000735185.1 Notothenia coriiceps | reverse complement strand
TCGCAGTCTTAGTGTCGCCAACTCGTTTCTAACATGCAAAAAGACAAACAAATGTGTCTATGATGTATTTTTGATCAGACGAGATCTCTCTCCCCCGTCTGTGTGGGAGGGGGCGGGGCAGCTTACACACACACACTGCTACATGCAGCAACACACACACACACCGCGGAGATGGCGGAGAGAACGCGCTCCGAGGTGTGGTTAAACTTTACCCGTCTCGATGTGGACGATGGTCGTTACCAAAAGTGCAATAAGAGTTTAGCATGTAAGGGCGGAANACAAATACGTCTATGATGTATTTTTGATCAGTCTGTGTGGGAGGGGGCGGCAGTGTGTGTGTGTGTTGCTGCATGTAGCAGTGTGTGTGTGTAAGCTGCCCCGCCCCCTCCCACACAGACTGATCAAAAATACATCATAGACGTATTTGTTTGTCTTTTTGCATGTTAGAAACGAGTTAGCGACACTAAGACTGCGATATAATGTTTTTGTAGCAATAATACATGACATATATTTTTTAAATGTCTCCAGTACCGATAAAAAGGCCGATAACGTTGGAGCTTAACGGGGCGTTAAAACACACGTGATGACGTCACCAACGAATCGACGACTGAATTAGTTGGCAACCAATTTGGTCATCGACTTTAATCGATTAAGTCGATTAGTTGTTGCACCCCTACTTATAATGAGGCCGTGAGAATACTGCTGAAGAGACCTCGATGGTCTACGGCAAGTGAAATGTTTGTGGCTGCAGGAGTCAATACTCTACAAGCTGTCTTTAGAGATCTCATGTATGAATGTATTTGCCGGCTTAATGACTCTGATCTGAATCCTCTTGGCCTTATCAAACATAAGGTTTAGTACTACACGCTACCAATCGCAGCTGTGGAGACATTGCTATCTCTTTGTAGGACACTGATTTAAATTATTCTTAAACTATGAATTTTTTTTTATGCTGTGTATGTCATTTATGTAATGTAATGTCTTGTCTTTCATCTGGACCCTGAGTCTGTAATAAAGTTTTGATTGATTGATTGTATTACCTTTTCAGTTATAGATTTGTATTGATTTTGTCCTTCATTAAAATGCCAACTCACCACAGCATCGATGTCTCGGGGACTGACGTACTGCGATAACTCCTTGTATTCGTCCGGAGACATCGGCATCATCTTGTCGTGCAGTTTGGACGGATGTCTGCACAGGAGAACGAGGACAGAGACTTAGTATTTCATCTGTTAATAATTCAATAAATCATGTTGTTGTTTTTAACACTGCTTACACTTCTGAGATAGATATGAGCTCCGTCTTCATGTAGTCGCTCTTCGGTGGACAGTTCTCCACGTCCATGGGCTCTGCAGCTGGAAGGCAGTAACACACAGATTAAAACGTGTGAAAAGGGAAAGAAAATGGGTTCAGAAATGCACGAGTGCTCCAGCTTTAGTCAGCACTTGGCTCCAGGTGTTCAGTCGTGCAAAGAGAAGTTAAAGAAATAGGCTTTAGTGACTTCTTACCCTCCGTGGGTTTGGGGTAGTACTTCCCGAAGGCCTTGTCTTTGGGGATGTTCGGGTAGAGGAAGCGCAGCGGGTTTTCCGGGATGTTCTCGGCGGCCATTACTTTGTACGTTCGGATGATATCGGACAGGGAGACGGCCGACAGCTCCTTCTTCGTGTACGGCTCCACCGAGTGGAAGAGCGGCTTGTCTGCGTTCAGAAACACGGACCATGAGGGAGAAGCTAACATTTCATTTTGTGTTACGTTCATGGTAAGCACAACTTAATGTATAACAATTATTTATAAAGCATGTCTCTATGAACACACCGTACCCGAAAAGGAGCAGGGAGAAGAAGATAATCTTATATTACCGCCCCCTTTCTCAAAATCATAACAGTGTCGTAGGAAAATAAGAGAAACACAAAAACATACTTAGTTCCCACTTGTGTGTGTGTGTGTGTGTGTGTGTGTGTGTGTGTGTGTGTGTGTGTGTGTGTGTGTGTGTGTGTGTGTGTGTGTGTGTGTGTGTGTGTGTGTGTGTGTGTGTGTGTGTGTGTGTGTGTGTGTGTGTAGGTTTTGTTCAAGCGGGGAAGAGCCTGATGACAGTTAAGCATCGGGTGCAACTCCTAGGATAGCCTTGTAACCATGGAAACGTGCATGTGCGCAGCGAAGTGGTTAGAGACGGCGCGTAGAGGTCAGTCTGCTAATTATCAGACTGATTATAATGGATAAGTAATTGAGAAGGAGACGAAGACTAAGGAATAAAGGGATGGTGTAAGAGCCACTTCAGCACATATCACATGTTATAGGAGTTATCATATTATTCAAGTGTAGGCAGAATAATAAATGCAGCATCTTTATCAGCAATTCACACGACAGAAGCACTTTGTCTTTATCCTACAGTATCACTGTCAGGGAGCATGTCAGTTTTAAAGCACGGAGACTGAGAGGAGTGAAGAGCGATTATGAGGAGTGATAATTGTATGGCAGTGCTGTTTGATCCCTCATCCCTGGGTCTGCTCAGGAAAGTGAAGGCAGGTACGAAAGGATTACACACAAGTGTCAGTCCTAATTTGGGCCTACCCTCCTCAGTATGCTCCCCTGGCGTGTGATATAAACCTCTCTAGATGTTCAGTGACCCCTCTCCTCCAGTCCCTTCACTCCTCTCTTTCCCTGAGGCCAAACACCTGCAGCTAGCCGCGCTCTGTTCCCTCACAGCAGTGTTTCTTTCTTTCAGCTACGAAGTCATGACATTCAGCTGTATAGGACACGTTTGCAATGTTGTCATCCGAACATAAAATCTGCTCTATAGATGCTCTGATGGGAGTGTACCTGGGAGCTGCTCATCTCCAGACTCTGGATCAGGCGGTCCCAGCGCTGGGCGAAGCTGTCCAGTCGGGCCTCCAGTTTGCTGGCCACCTCCTTGTTCTTGACGCTGGACAGCAGATCCTGACTCATGGAGCACAGCTTGTCCATGGTGGGGCGCTTCACCTCCAGTTCTGCCTTCACCGTCTGGTGGGACATACACAAACACAGGGTGGGGTTTAAGCGTTCCTGGTGTTTGTACAGCTACGTGAAAGTGTTAGTGGTTTTGGTACAGGGAGACTCACAGTGAGGCGGCGGATGCAGGCCGTCATCTCCGCCTGGTCCTTCAGGTTGGTGGTCTTGATAGAGCGAACATGCTCCTCCTTCTGAGTCAGCCAGGAGTCAAACAGAGACTGAGAGGAGAGGAGAGGAAGAAGGAGAGGACAAAAGATGAAAAATACAAAAATATCTGATATATCAGATACATTGATAAAGAAATGTGTATTTGATTCCTGTATAAGTAGAGCTGTTATCAAAGCAGTACATTTAAGCACAAATAAATCCAGCAACCACAAATAATGCCTATGACTCGACGGGCAGCAAAGCAAATCCAGTTTTGTGTTTAATTAAAGCTGATCAGCTTATCTTGTATAATCCAATGTTTTTATTTTAGCTCCCTCCATTATTAATAACAGAATATGAGCAAGTCGGATATCAAGACACTTTCAATTTCCTTCACAACGTATGCTGTGGCTAAAAATATAAAAAGGCAAATAAAGCAGAGAGAAAATATGATGACGTGAAAGTAATCAAAAACAGTGGCTAATTCATAATTCTTATCAAAGGACAGGATGGAAGTTTTAATTTAGTTCTAGGATCTGCATGAGTAAAATACTTGTTATTGCAGTGTGAAAGCGATGTAACTGGGTCAGCCTCATGTGGCTTGCATTGTGATCACATCGATGATGGTTTAAAAGTAATCAATACAGTATAACGACATTCTCCACCAGCAAGTTGCGAGATCAACTCACGTCCCTTTCCTGCAAGCTTAAGCAAATCAAATAGAAGCAGCAGCAGCTATAATGAATGAAGCCTCCAAGGCCCCGATGATTATTTGCATATTTACATTTGCTCACAATTCATGCAGAACTCATATCAAAAGAACTATTAAGCTTGTGAAAAGCAAGTGTCAATGAAGTTCAAGAGGGCTGACCCCATGGTATTGAAGTCCAATTCAAATGCAAAATATGCCAAAGATAACAAATGGCATATCACAAATCCACGGTGGTTTGTCAAATCGTCTGAAAACTAACTTCATCTTCAAAAAGCTTTGTTTTGTGTTTTAAGATTGAATCTGAAGTAAATTCCCAAACTTTTTGAGACTATCCGTCCCTTGGGGGCGGGAGTGGTTCGGTCTGTAGGGGATTGGGCTTTGGACCGAAGGGTTGCCTGTTCACGTCCCGATCGGACCAAAAAATACGTAGTGTGGACTGGTACTGGAGAGGAGCCAGTTCACCTCCTGGGCCACTGCCGAAGTGCCCTTGAGCAAGGCACCCAACTGCTCACTGCTGCCGGCTAGACTGGCTGCCTCCGCTCTGACCTCTCAACTGCATGTGCATGTGTGCATATAACTGTGTGTGCATTTGTATATGTATGTGCATGTTGTAAAAAGTGTGTACTGTATGACCTGTATAAAACGTGTGTGTGTGTACGACAGAGTGGAAACTGAATTTCGAATAATAAAATAAAGGTACATCTTCTTCTTCTGAATATGAAGTCTGTTTTAGCTTAATATTTCTCATAAAGACTGCCAAATATGGAAGTAGACCAATCTGGAGGATCTTACCTCATTATACATGCAGAAAACTCTGCTGTGATATTTCCTCACACACACTCATACCTGTTCATTAGTGAAGTGCTGCCATTTCAGTAGAATCTCCTGAAGCAGGATCCAGCGTTCTTCTGTCCATCTGCAAATGGAGGCCCAGCGGTCACCTAGCACCTACACACACACACACACACACACACACACACACACACACACACACACACACACACACACACACACACACACACACACACACACACACACACACACACACACACACACACACACACACACACACACACACACACACACACACACACACACACACACACACACACACACACACACACACACACACACACACACACACACACACACACTAAACTACTAACTAACTACACTAACTAACTACTAACTAACGAACTAC
>NW_011369947.1:21040947-21053069 GCF_000735185.1 Notothenia coriiceps | reverse complement strand
GCAACTACCACACACACACACACACACACACACACACACACACACACACACACACACACACACACACACACACACACGATCATCAATGGAATGTCACATTAGTACACAAAATCATTTGGAGATATTTCCCCCGAGGGACTGAAGCATTCCCATCATGTTGCCTCGGAGGCTGATGGATCCACATCTTCACTTGCCAGTTCCATTTTAAGCTGCCAAACATGCAGCTCCATTCTCTTCTTCCTCGCAGCTGATCATGATTGTTGAAGGGCATGAAATACACTGACGACGAAGACAACATATATTTGTTTTCTTATTATATACAAGTGTATGGCGTCCAGTGGCAGAACAAAGAAAGTATAATGATGATCTGGAATAGTGAGGCAGGATTTGGATACATAACGATTTGTGATTATTTTGAGTGATATTGCAATTGCGATTTGATTCATGATATTAGAGGGAATTATCATTTTTGAAACATGATTCACATTAGATCACTTTCATTGTATTTGAACCTGCGCTGCTGCACTCAAATGGAATGGTTTAATCAAACAGGACTGAATATTTAATGCTTAGCCACTCATTCAAACACACACAGAACAATGGCTGAGGAGTTGCTATGCGAAATGTGAGGATTAGTATCTTGAAAGACACAGGGATTGAACCCTCCAACCCACTGACACACACACCAACACACACAGAGTCGGAGAGATGTACAACTTTATTTTTCCTGACTCCATTGTATCAGCATATTGGCAGCTGGCTATTAGCTGAGTAAAATGGGAGAGACACTCTTCCGTTCCATTTAACTCTCACAGACGAAAGCCACAGTGTGACCACTGAACAGAGTCATCAGAGTGACAGAGAGGAGGCGAGGCGGAGAGAGAGGGGAGGAAATAAAAAGACAATGAGATGCAGAAAAGTGTAAGACAAGCGCGGGGTGCAGACAGAGAGAGGCTCAGCAGGTTAATCTTAAGATGAATGGCCTGTAATTAATCAAGTGACAGTTCAACGGCGGGGAGAGAGCAGGGAAGGCACCTTCCATTTGCATTTTTACATTCCGACACACGCTGTTCCCCCTCAGCTATTTCACGCTCTTATCTTGTACTTAGGAATAAACCGCACTGCAGGAAACAGACACTTTAGAAAGTCCAACAGAGTTGCATTAGGTTTCTCATAATAATGTTAAGTTTGATTATACTTTGCAAACTGCACAATGAGCAAACTGTGTGCTGCATTTTGGGGATTTGTTCCTCTACTAGTGACTTCTTCCTCTAACCACCTTCCTCAAAGATAACACATTGAACTTCCCAGGACTAACGCACCATGACGTCTCCTTTTCTCCCCGCATTCACTTCCTATTTTCCAGTGTTGCAGCCCTACATCACAGTTCAAAACGACCCCATATTTGTTATACAGGATGCCATTTGACATCGCTGTCAAAGAGCCCTAAGACAGAGGAGGCTAATGGCTCTCCATCCATCTGTGCTTACGTAACGTCCCATAACTACATTATTAAAAAGCACCCGAGCCTCATTTCTTAAAAATAACTACATGTAAACCATCAAGCCTTACAGCAGCTTACACAACCAGCTCTACTTCAAACTTACAAAACTAAACTCTTAGTGCAACAGTTTTTACTGAGCCAAGAGCATAAAGGAGCTTTTCTGTCACACACGGGGTCAGAGGTCGCAGCACTTCAGCATTTCATGAAGAGCTTCAGATGTTGCTCTGTAGCCAATCAGCACCTACATCCTTTGGCCTAGACAGTAACAATGTCGGGGTGCTTCATCGCAAAGTGCTTAGAAGGCAGTGGAAATCAGCGGCTGCAGTTTTAATAGATGTTAAGCTTTATTTTTGCAGGGAACAGGAGTTAACGAGGGGAACGAAGGCCCATGCATCAGGCGCTAAGAGAAACTAGCCACACAAAGAGGCAGCAGAGTCTGGCTCCTGCCTGGAGTCTGACTGATGATAACTTATAGAGTAAACAAAATCAGCAGAAAGCTGCAACGCGCTCACATAAAGCACATCTCGCCGGCAAGGTCTAATTACTGCGCTACAGCAAAGACAAAACTATCTCCTGTTCAATCTATTTCCCCCCAGAAACAACAACCGGCAAGTGCTGAGCCCGCTTCAATCGGGAGAGAGAGAGAAATATTTTATAAAATGAAATGGAATTAGCCCTAAGGTATTTGTTTTACCACAAAGTCTCTCGACGCTGTGTGTGATCAGCAAAGTGTGTGCGATGTGAACACAGATGTTACTGTAGGAGACGATGTGTGTGTGTGGTTACCTGGAGTTTGCTCTCCAAAGCCGCCGTGGCGCTGTCTCCGCTGGTCTCGTCCACCACCACCACCATGTGGGTCAGAGAGTTCACCCTCACCTGCTCCAGCTCCAGGTCCTCCTGCAGCAGCTGCAACGGGAACACACACCATGTGAAAGAGGGTTAATGGCAGGAGAGCTGAACAATGTTGGTTTACTGCAAGATCGAAGAGACCACAGAGCAAGGATTCAATTGGATTACTCGAACACAGACACAGGCAAACAGAACAGTCGGAGTTCTCTTTTTGGGGCAGATTTTTAAAACTGTTATCGTTAACATTTTTAAATCTTCTGGTCATTTTGGACATGTGAGAGTTTGACGTCAAACTTTTTAAATGTATCTCGTTTGAAGTCGAGTTTTAAAGTTTTAAGTTGTTGTCTAGTGCACAGAATGTTCCAATCTACGCCTTAACTTCAGCTTTTTAAAATACGTTCACATTAACCGCATTCTAACTCCTTTCACTAATTTAAATTAGATGTTCAACTGAGCCCTCAAGACAAACGTCAATGCTTCAACCTAACCTATCATTTCTTCTCTCTGCACTTATTTAAATTGATGGTTTTACTTCTGAAAGGTTCACAATTAAATCAACACTTCCATCAAATCCTGCCAATTTCATTTCTTTCAAATTAAATTGCCACTTTAACGTCTTTACATATTCTAATTGCATTTTCAGCATCACACACACAACATTTCTTTAAAAAAGCATTATTTGTTGTGTTTATTTTTATTCAAAGAGTAGATTTCTTATTATAATGAATTGATTGTTTAGTCAGGAACACTTCTGAAACTGTTGTGTTGTGTTTAGGAAGCTTCACATGCTGTAAACATTCAAGGCTTTCAGTAGGAGTCACCTTTCTATATTTTACATTATTCAACCTGTACACATATTGATACAAAAACCTTGCAACAAAATAGAGCAAATCCCAACAACAAATCTTTAAGTTGCATTTTTCATATTGTGTAAAGCCTCCACTGCTGGTAACAGGATTCAATTTCCAAATCTTCTCTGAGAGCTCCCATTTTCTCCAGATGATTCTGCACTCCCAGTCAGAATGAGATTCCAGCGTGCAGCAGGGGAATTGGTTACGAAAACAACATAAAAGAAGTAGGACACACACACACACACACACACACACACACACACACACACACACACACACACACACACACACCAAATAAAAAAAACCAGGGTCTGCTGATTTTAGTTTCTGTTGCAGACCTATGATTTCTAAGTGGATGTCGGGATGTCTGGTGTCGGTCCTCACTCTTGGGGTAAAGTTGTAAAGCAGTTTTGTTTCAGAGCTCAATACCCCTATGTTTAAAAGTGGCAGAAAACAAAAGCATAACCTGAAATGCAGTCATGGTCGGCTTATTTGGTGCTTTGTAATTGTTGGAGATCTTTACGACTTCAAAAGCCACTTACTATTAAACACAATGCAATCAATGATTGCCATGGTTGAAAGTGATAATTCCATCTTGACCTTGGAAATAGCGGTCGGCAGAACAACAAAAGCTCCATTTAGTAACTTTCAGTCCCAGTCGTCACGGAAATAAAGATGCTTTAAGAACTGCCACTCTTCTTAAACATAATAAAAATCTGAAGTACGTGTGAATTCATTTCTACCAGCAGCAGTACGATTTATTTTACATTTTGCATAATATGAGTAAAAGACCAGCAGAAGGAGGGCCCACCTTGTGCTCTTCCACTTGGTGCTTGACGTCCTCCAGGTCAGGACCCATCGGTTGGGTCCCCATCCTTTTAATCCGCGCCTCCGTCACATCCAGCCAGTCGGTGAGCTGCTGCAGCTGCTGGTGCTGCAGGCCCATCAGCACCTCGTGGAGTCTGGGGGTGAGAGACAGTTCAATGAGCTGTCAATCAAACGTTGATATGGTGGGCGTCAGTGCTCATCAGAAAGAGTCCAGCTCAAGAGGAGGCCACAAGGTCAGATAAAGGTGTGGTTAAAGACTCTGAGGCCTCAAGCAGCTGATTTAATTGGTGGACATGATAAGAGATACCTCTCCTGTTCTTATACTGACCCCCTGCTGTTTTGTCTAAGTGCTGTTTGGTAGTCCAGGCCATGTCCGCACGGCTTTGTGAATCAACAAGATTATCAAAGCAGATAGCTGAGCAGTTAATTAAATTTGGCTCGGTGTCAGTTATCATTGAATGCACCATAATTAGAAAGGCCTTTGTATCCAACAATGCCGGCTACTGTGGTCCTCTTCATTGTGTGAGAAGAGAAGAAACTTTATTCAAAGCAATAAATAAATCCTTTCAAACCATATGAATGTGTCTCTGAGTGGGTATCATTTTTCATTAGGCTTTGCATTCTTTCACACCCCTTAACACTTTCAATCTTTTTCAATGTCGTTGTTATGTATTCAAATATGCATTCTTTGGTACTTTCACTTGCTTATTTGACTTCACGTTAATGGATTGCTTTATATATGGTGGTTTTCTAGTCTTAGCAACCACTCAAAGCACTTTAAAACACAATTTAGAATATGAAAAGTATGTCTTTATTCATGGTACTTGGCCATAAGCCCTAGGATTGTATAATTATAAACTGAGACACGATGACCAAAGTTCTTGCGGCACTGGGGATCCGTTCCAGCTGCAAAGGACCTGGGTTTGAATACAACCCGGCACTTGTTATGGTGTCATTCCTTCAAGTGTGTGTACCTGGTCTGTCTCTCCATGCTTGCCACTCTCAGGTGTTCCCACCGGGCGTTCAGGAGGTTCATCTGCTCCCTGACTTCCGAGTCCTCGTCTTCACTCAGGTTCCTCTCCCCCAGCAGGGCGGCGCCGGCCCGGAGGACCCGCCCCACGCTGCCTTGATGGGTGGTCAGCTCCACCATGTAGCCCTGGAGACAGAGAGGACATCCAACACTCACACCGGTTCCTCTCATTTTGCATAATTAGGAGCACTTCACGTCACTAATCCCACTGAATTACCCTCATTCACTTTAACTGCTTTCAAAATACATTTCACCCTCTCAACTCAGAGCTAACTCTATTTCCTCTGAGTACTTAACTCCTATATGATCCTCACACAGCAAAATGGTCAGGGTTAATTTAATTTTGAAAGTATAAGTGGTAAGCGAGTCGGCCAAGTCCACATCTATTAGAGTTAATTCAACACTCTCAGATAGCTTTAAAACAGCTGCAGCTCTGTAGGAGGAGACACATTAAATAAATTACAGATCAATCCAAAATCAGGAGATGTTTTACTCTGAGTGGAACAACCAGTATTTCTAGACTTGTTCTTCTTTTTCTCTGAGCATTTTTTTGTTTTTAGCCGACGACAGGGGCACATTACTGCTGCTCTGTTAACACTGTCAGAAACCATGATGTAAAATATTTAACATCTCACGCAACGAACATCTGGCTGTAGTATCATTCATGCGTGTACCCTGCCGAGCACATCTTTCTAGTATCAAACTGATGCTCTGTTAGGAAAAATAATCAATTCACATTTTACGGGAATAAAGACATTAACCGTTGGATATCACTTAATCCTTAACACCGCTCCTTTAACAACACTAGATACCTTATTTGTAATGAGGTGCTTTCCTGCTAAGTGCAAAGTACTCTGAATTGTTGTTACCAGTTGAAAAAGCTGTTCTGATAGTATCACTAGTTACAGCAGACTGCACGGCTCTGGCTCTCACCTCGTGCGTGTGGAACTGCTCCTTCACCTCCTCCACATTGTCGGAGATGGGAGGCTGGCCCTGGAGCCCGTCTTCAGCCGACAGCAGCCAGGTCAACACCTTCAGATTCAAAATAACACAACACACTCGAAGTATAAGAGTGTGAGATATTCTGTTTGTCTACTAAGCTAAGTGGTTGCTATTGATGATGGAAACATTTGAATACATACAAAAAGAGCTCAGTAACGGCTGGTAACTGTAGTTGTTCTTAAACAAGAGGAAATAGGTCATTCTTTGGGGACCATTTTCAGCGGCAAGACGGCGAATGTGAGATTGGCTTAAAATAAAACTGCAGTGTTTATCACGGTTATAAAGTTATACATCAGCCAGTGCAAAAGTGTTGCATGTAATGCTTTATGGACCAAAATAACTGAGCTCTGAGCCGATATATGAGGCTTTGATACACACAGTACTTTAGATCTATTGACTATCAGGAATATAAAAGCATAAAACAGAAGAATACATGAAATATAAGATATGAAAAATGTCTTGATGACCACCATACCTCCTCCAGTGCGGCCTGGTAGCTCTCCAGGCTGGTGGAGCCTGGAGGCAGAGGACTGAGGCCCCGCTGCAGCTCCTCGTGACCCGGACTCAGGAACTAGAGAGGGGAGGGGCGGATGGGAGGTGGCGGACAGAGATGATTGTGGAGAGGGAAATAAGTGTTGGGTTTGGGGGTAAGATGGGAAAAAAGGGTTGAGAAGTAGAGGGAATGTTAGGAAAAAGGGTTTGGGGGGAAAACACGCAGTACAGAGAAGATGGAGAGAGATGAGATGAGGAGAGGCCTGTTAGTGTAAGCCATTACCGTCGCTGACAAGCAGTTCTGGCCTCGCTCCAACCTCAACAACTTGTCCTCTTTCTATCTCTCTTTCTGTCTTTGTGTGCTGATCTGGACACTAACAACTTTGTATCTGGGCTCCATGCTCCTCCTCTCCCTCTATTCTTCTCTCTGCTCCTGAACAGATACACAGGGCTGATAACTGTCCAGCCTTCGTCACTTGTTTTGTATTGAGACTCAGAAATGACTGTACAGACTTTAAAGGAATCAAATGTTAAAATAAAAGCTTGATATTCATGTCCCTGACCCTCTTAAACATGGTTTTCTTTCCTCACGTGTCCTCAAAAATGTGTTTGACAGAGAAAACTAGACAATCGGTTTCTCTTATCTCAAATGTAAGCAACATTGTGGAGATAAGACGGGGGTTTTTATGCCGTGTTCTGCTTTACATTCCACTTTAAAAAGAACAGCGGGTGTGCTTCAATAAAGCTTACTAGACAAATTGAGCCCCCTGCTGCTACAGTAAATATCTGACACAGTCTCTGAACACATTCCAGCGAATAATGAGCCCCATTTTGTGATAAGGCATGGGAACATTTGGAAATGTCATGTTGTGTTAATTTGTGTTGGTTTTCAAAGGGAGTGATATACAGAGGTGTTATAAGGTTTCCACTCTTTCCAGCTTGTAGCCTCATAGTCAATATCGATATTTTTATCTTATTATAAACAGGTAAAGTTTATGATTTCTAATATTGCTAGATTGGGGAAAAAAGGGTTGTTAAAAAAAACTCTTAGTTAGAATTTCTTATATAATAAACACTAACATATCACACATCAATCGCAAAACATTTCAACCATGAATTATTGCCTAAGCATCAAATAGTCCAACTTAACAAGTCCCATGGTTTCATGTACATACTTAGATATTTGAAGTAAATTCATATTTTGACAGTATTTCATCTTTTCAAACTAAGTCAAATTTAGACTAAGAATATTTGAAAATACTTTTAAAGTGTTTTTACTTACTTTTATTTGGCAAAACCACCTTTAAAAATACAATTCCCTATATATATGTAAAACCATAGACTTGCTAAGATGGACATTTTTAGTGAATGACGCAGACAAACAGTGGCAGCCGGATCGTGCACAGACAGACAGATGGACGTGGAGTGTTAGAGCTGCAGGACACGGACCTGATCAGTACAACGCCTCCTCTTTTGCTCGGGCGACTTGACATATGCAGCCTGGGTGTAGGCATAGCTTTTATAGCGAGGCTGAGAGGAGGGACTCTGCACTCGGCCCTGAGCCACACTCAATGTGATCTGAGAGAGAGATGGAGAGACAGAGCAGGAGGGAGGGAGAGTTGGCAAGAGAGACCAGAAAAGAGAGTCGAAAGAATGCAAAACATCGAGCGAAAAGGATCCGAAAGCCAAATTCAAATGAAGAGGAAGAGATGCAGCAGGCGGGGAAAAGGGACAAGGAGCGAGTGATGATGGGAAATGAGGATGAGGACAGATGAGAAAGAGCAGAAAACAGGAGAAAAAGAAACATGAATACACATAACCTCCGTTTCCATCCAAATGTCAAGCTAATTTTACGAGAACTTTTGAATGTAAAAATTAAACGTGTTTTTCCATCAGCAGAGTTAGGGCTGCTCAATTCATCGTATTTTAATCGCAATTACGATTTTGGCTTGCAACGATTACGAAAACAACGTAATCGAAATAAAACGATTCTTTTTTTATTATTCTAATCTTTTCTTTTTTTTTTTTTTTTTTTGGTTTTTCAGTTGAATTATACTTAAAGTTCAGGGTAATCAACTGTTAAAAACATACTGTTCAATATTTTTTCAATAAATTGATGTTTTCAAAGTAAATGGATAATCGTCATATAAATTATTGACCCAAATAATCGAGATTAGGATGTTTGCCATAATCGAGCAGCCCTAAGCAGAGTGTCAAGAAACACATTTACAAGAAAAATGGGAAGTCTCCAAAACTGATATTGGGTAGCAGTTATTACTCGCACTTCAGCAAACATTATGGATGTTGCGGTTTTAATGTTCTCTGGAGATGAAATACTGCACAGACTGTGTCTAGGGCTGATGTTAGCAAACGTCAAACATATTTAGCATTTGATATTATCTTGGAATTGCTACTTCCTGTTACAAAGCAGTTATCCTATTCTGCAAACACTTTCTGGTGCTTATGATATTGTTTTAATATATATTCAAAGGCACCTAATCTTATGAAGCACATTGTTTTCTAACTAGAATCCTCAAAAGTGTCTTGGATGGAAACCCGGGTACCGTTTATGCTGACATGAGAGAGGGCAGAAGTAGACAGAGAGAGAACAGATGTGTTAATGCAGATGTGCACAATGACTGACAGACAGCAGCGCAGAGTCGAAGCAGATGTTGTGAGCAGCTCCTATTCAACAACCCAACCACACACACACACTCTCTTTCTGCCTGCTGATGTGTAGAAGTCATCAGTTTAACACTTGGTTTCCTCTCCAGGGAAAGAGATCACTGGCCTGTGTGGCTCTACACTCACTCTGCTCCATTTATCCCAAACGAGCAGCCGCTCTGAACGACTGCAGTCAGCAATTCACCACCATCTATCAGTCACTGGCTGGCAGCAACTGACTTTTAAGTTCTCATTAGGGGGGTACACTGAAATAAGCTCTTATTTTGAAGGGACAAATAACTCCTAATTGATGACGGATTCTCCCTCTTGATTGACATTTCCAAGCTGCCTTTCCTTTGACAGCCGGGTGATCTGCTGCATCGCTAAAACCGAGTCAACCGATCCACCACAGACACCATAAAAGTGTAATCTCTAGCTGTCTCGGAGCTTTCTCCCCAGCTATCAATCTCTCCTTTCACCTCCATCCCCTGAATCTCCTTTTCTTCTTCTTCTCTTCTTCACCTGTCATCATCTATCTGTCTGTCTTCCTTTCTGTTTGGCCCCTCACTGTTTCCCCTTCACTCCATTTCAAGGTGGATTAGGTGTTTTTCTTTCTGTAAAGAGCAGACAGCCAGAGGCCACCCGGCCCTGGATCAAACGCTCCCTGGCAGGGTGTTTGTTTTCACCCGCTCCGAGCACCAGGCGGGCGGGGTTTAACTCCGCGGGGAAAATGTCACAGAAAAGCTGACTTTGTGTCGTTTCCAGCAAAAACTTTGGCTACTTTATTTCCTTACTTCCATTTCCATGAACTATCATCCCTGAGTCCCAGGTGGGGGTAGGATGGTGTTGATGTATGGAGGTGTTGACAGCGCCGCTTTCATGATGACAGATGAGGGAGGAGGCAGATAATAGCCGCTGTCAGTTACTCTTTTCTTCCTGACTCCCTCTCTTGTTTTATTGCCATCCGACTTGCTCCTGCACTCCCTATTTGTCTGCTCCATCTCACTCTTCATTCCCCCCCTCCATCTTACTGTACATCTTTATACATCTCCCTACTTCCTCTTTGCCCTCTTATCTTTTCTTCTCAACATGCGCCAGTCTGCCTGGTTCCCAGAAGGGAAAGTACTTTCTCTCCACTCTGAGGAAAGGCTTGACGTGGCCATTAAACTAAGTGAGATAATGATATTAGCAGCCATTAGTCCAGGAAGCTCGCTCCATCCTGCTGCGATTCGGCGCCACACTGACCTCTTCTTAACTCAGCTCTAAAAGGTCAGCGCCGGTGGATCTCATTTGTGGCTCTGTCAGGCTTTTACAGCACTTTCTTTCGGAGTCCCTGTCTCAATTTAGCAGTCAATTCTCACTCCGAAGCTCACAGATATAATCAAAGTAAAAGTGAGATTTCTCTACTCCTCACTGAAAAGGTGACAACAACTCCCAGCATGCCTGGCTGCGCTAAGTTACCCAGGAAAAGAACATCTGCTTGCCTCCCTGCTCTGAGACTCGAACCTGATCACGTGATGGTGGATGGTGATTATATAGATACGGAATTATTTATATTAGGGCTGTCAGTCGATTAAAGTATTTAATCCCGATTAATCGCATGATTGTCCATAGTTAATCGTGATTAATCGCAATTTTTTTATCTGTTCTAAATGTACCTTAGAGGAATATTTTTCAAGTTTTTAATACTCTTATCAACATATGAGTGGACAAATATGCTTTATGCAAATGTTTATTATCATTTGAACAATGACAAATATTCTCATGAATATTAAACACAGCAACCTCTGAACATTAAAAATATCCGCCTCAATTCAACCTGGAACCTCTCTCACACAATACAATACAAATGGTGTGTGTGTGTGTGTGTGTGTGGTTGCGTGTGTGGTTGCGTGTGTGTGTGCGTGTGATGGATTTTTGGAGCTATGTGCAACTCAAGGCATATGCTGCTCGAACGGGAGCTGCCTGGACGCTGCAATCATGTTGATCCGTGCTGAGTGTGCTGACTTTTCGTACAGTGTCCCACTGTCTGGCTACCTGCATAAAGTCAAGTGCTTGGCGGAGTTGTCGGCGAAATGTCGCTCCTCTGTTTTCATTTAAACAGCTCCCAGGGCTCTCAAGTTTTGAACAGAGTTCAGAGTGAGATTTTGGCAGCGGCGGGGCTTTGGGTGGGGACGGTGGTCTTATCTGATAAATGACACATAAATTCATACAAATAAAAACATATTTATTTCATTCTTAGTGAAGGGATGTGTGTGTGTGTGTGTGTGTGTGTGTGTGTGTGTGTGTGTGTGTGTTCGACTAGTCGACTACCTTTACCACTAGTCGGCGCTGTAGGCCCTAGTCAACTAGTAGTGAAAAAAATTGAGGTAAACGAGGTGCTGCAAAATGCTACAAAATACGTCCGACATTCTTATGTATGGCAGTACTTCAACGAAGATGTAACCAACTCCACAGTGAAGTGTCAGTTGTGTACAGCTGTACTGAAGTACAATACAAATGCATCTGCTATGCGCAACCATCTGAAGATGAAACACCCGCTGCCGACAGCTAGCACTAGCAGTAATGCTAGCACCAGTGAGCAACGGACCGGCGTCAGCACTGAACAGAGGCGAACGAACAGCAAGAAAACACGGGTCAACAGTGATGCGGATGATGAGCTACGGGATTACTGCCAGCGGACACCGCATATCCCCACAATGGATAATCCACTGGAGTGGTGGGCAGAAAACGTGCACCGCTTCCCCCGCTTTCGAGGAGCTACCTGGCTATTCCAGCCACAAGCACCCCGAGTGAGAGGGTTTTTTCCCTGGCAGGCAACACTGTCACCCGAAAGCGGTCAAGCCTCCTTCCCTCACATGTCGATGCGTTGGTGTTCAAACCAAAAATATGGAAAGGTGGA
>NW_011369947.1:21037143-21040656 GCF_000735185.1 Notothenia coriiceps | reverse complement strand
TCTTACTATAGTATGGAGGAGTGGATTTAGCAGTGCCTATCTCCAGAAAAAAAAAAGCACCTAAACGATGACATGCAGAGATACGTGAAGAGCAGGTAGACCAACTGGAAAAGTACCACCATTCAAAAGCTTTCTGATGCGGGTCTTGAAAGTGTGCCTTGGCAGTCTCAGGTTAGTGGCCACAGGCTGAGAAAGCTCTCTCCAGAGCTACTGGAAGCCCAATCTCGGGGACCGGAGAAAGTGGAGCAATATTCTCGCCACGCCAAGCAACAGCCTAGAACAACCTCAACCTATACAAGTGACCTCGTAAGCCATGCTACTGATGCTGGACAGTTTTTCAGTGGGTGCACAATAAACAGCAACATACACATTAATGTAAATAAATAGCCAAATAATGGATCAACGCTCTCTGTCTAATATTTTCGCTAGCTGTTAGTGTTGTTGCATAGCAACCACCTTGCACTATGTTTTGTGCAGAAGGCATCGGAGGGCCCGACGCGAAATGAGCATATACCACGGCCTGTCATGAGCTATTGCTTAATTATACCACCTCCGTTTATAGCCTATGAAAAAAACTATTAGAAATAGAAGGCTAAAGCTAACGTTAGCAGATAGTGACAATGTATGCTAGCTAGCTAGCTCAACGATTCCTTAAATAATATTGCCACAGAAAAACTTTTCAGTTCACATCACGCTCTGCCGCTCCGACAGGGAACTCTGCTCTGAACACCTGAACGGCCCGTTCTAACAGCTGTTCACCAGCGGTCCAGTCTGTGCCACAGTGACTCCGGACGCACAGTTAATATTAACGAACGCACCCGTAGGTAATGTAGCTGCTGAAGCTAGACCATCATGTCGNGTATTTTTCTTTCATATTGCCACACTTGGTAACCGCGTCGGGCCGAACCACGCCCCTTAGCTGTGATATAATGAGCATATACCATGGCCTGTCGTGAGCTATTGCTTAATCGTATAATGTCAGACTTTTTTTGCCGACCGCGAGGAAAATAAATGGGGCTAAGAATACTGAAATATGTATTTTTGAAATATCTTTTTCCTTCTAATTTGTCATTCTTTTCTAAATAACACACTGTTATTTACTCAACAATAACACACAATTATCCTTGCTTTTATTTATTTGTTCAATTCTATAATATTGGGCTTTTTTGCCGGCCGCCAGGAACTGAATTTCAAGTCACCGGAAACAGACGTAGGCGATACACACCCACTGATTACCCAAGATCCTCAGCTATGGTTGAAGCTCTGTGATTGTATGTTTTAGCTGCAATGCACGTTGGGATATGTTGTTTATGCGATATGATATCCAAAAAAAAAAAAGATTCTCCTTGAAAGTCATCACATAACGGCATTGTAATACACGGTTCAGCTGCATTAAATATTACACATCTGCCGTAGTTCTTTATTTATAGAGCCCTGATGAGAAGACTTCTAGACAAACAGGAAGAACTGCCACCGAAACTGAATACGTGGGGTGGATCATAAATATATCAGCAATTAAACAACATCTTCAATTTCTCTTCACACAATACGTCTCCTTGCTGTATTAACATTAATTTGGCTGAATTTTATATTTGATTTAATTGGTATATAGGTAGCGGTGCAGATGTTTCAGAAATGAATTGTTTCAGAAATAATCCTTGAAGTGTTTTTGAACATGAAATGGCGTTTAATCACGGCAGCATTTAGCTGTATCTACCGGTAGAAATCTACCTCTTCCCTCTGCAGCTCACAGATTGCCTGCATGCTCAAAAGGGGGCGGGGCCAGCAGCTACTGACCCAGAATCAGCGTTTCTCTAACAGGGCTGAAACAGAGGGATATGAGGGATGTCTAAAATGCATGATCTGTTTGGTACTTTGAGCATAACACATCATATACATGTTTTATATATTTGCATATATCTGACACCCATAATATATGCCTAAAAATAGCATTATAGGAGATCTTTAAAGCTATTAAAGATACTGTGAGCATAAAAAGCAACCACTTGAGAGGCTATAACTTTCTGCAATTCCTTGGATAAGAATCTGTCTGTGAGATATTTGTTGAGAGTTTCTTTAACAAAAACACAGGTGTCTTAAAATGTGTGAAGAACATGACATCTTCAGTTTATTTGATTGCTTGTTAAACTTTCAGACTCTAGGTACATTTAAACTATATCAACAATAAGTATCTAGTAGCTATAACAGAAGGAGTGGTTGCTTGGTTAAATATTCATAATTATTTTTGGTCTAAGGAAGAAATTCCATGAAATAGTCAAACTAATTCACTTTTGAGACCTCCATGACTTCATACTGACTAAAATGTTTTCTTGGACAGGCAGAAAAGGTTGTTTTTATTATATATCTGTTTCTAATTAAGATATAAACTATTTATGGTGTGCTCCATTTGAACATACTCTCATGGAAATCATGCCTGGGAAACGTTTCCAATGGTATAAAACAAATGTTTGGAAGGGGACTCCATCGGCACCTCAAACATCCGATAGCCGGGCTCTGTGCTCACTTCCTGCAGATCCATCCCCCCGTGGCGGATCACTGTACCGAGCTGAGCTGCCTAACAGCAGCTGAGGGACGTCTGATGTTAAGATGAACTACCCTGATCCGGGGTCCTTTTAATAAGAACGCTCCCAAAATCTATCCAGAACAGCAGAGAAGAAAAACTAAAACATTCCAGTTAATATTAGACAGATTTTGGGAAGGTATTAACATTTAAGAGACAGTGTTTTTATTGTCATTATTACTATTAGTGGTACAGTAGTAGCTGTCGAAGTCGTAGAAGTGTTAGGGCTGCAGTAATATTATAAATAGCTTTGGGCAAGGTATTAAACATTTAAGGGACAGTCTTTTTATAATTATAATTGTTATTGATTTTATTATTTTTGTTATAATATTTTTGTTTATTATTATTATAACAATTATTAGTAGCAGTAGTTGTAGTTGTAGAAGTATAACGATTGCACTTTAGTAATATTAATATTCATTAACTTAATTGTATGCACATTTCCTTGTAGTTGATTTCATCCAAGACCCCTAGAAATTGTAATATGTAATTACAAATATTAATTATAGTAATGATAATATGATAATAATCAAAACTAGCCCTAAATGTGACGTGATTAAATAAACGTAATACAAGTCCATCTTTAAGGGGTTTTAGAAAAAGCAGAAGGTTCCATTAGTGTGTAAAATTTGTGAAATACAGTTTATTGTTAAAAATATCCCACTCAGACTAAACATCGTCCTAATTCGAAGACATTAGTTCCTCATCTAAAAATATTTTGAGAAGAAGCCGCAGATTCCTCCTCTGGTGTTAGACGGTCCTCTGCATGTTATTTCCAAGGTTCAGCTCTGCGGGTTTGTTTGTTCAGCGTTCTTCCCTTCCCTCTGACTCATGTTTCTACACCGACAGTCATTATGGAGGAGCCTTCCTGTAAAGCTGCGGAGGGGCTGTGTGTGTGTGTGTGTGTGTGTGTGTGTGTGTGTGTGTGTGTG
>NW_011369947.1:21035194-21036943 GCF_000735185.1 Notothenia coriiceps | reverse complement strand
GTGTGTGTGTGTGTGTGTGTGTGTGTGTGTGTCTGTGCTGTATGCCTTGTCTATGTTCTTAGGAAACCAGATAATTCACTTTAAACAGATTAAACAGAATTATCTCATTCCATTATTTAATTGAAAAAAAGGGTCTTAATACATTGGTTCATGTTATTATCTAAAATCAATTATCAGTTGTAAATCCTGTAAAGATGAATTTGATATAAGCTGAAAGCTCAATGGAACGACAATCTTCTACTTAAAAGATTGATTTTATTAAAGAAATATCCAAAACTTCATTAAATGAACAGAAGACTGCAATTAATACCTAAACCAGTGCTGAGGGCTTTATGGCCTCCACGCTAAAATACATCCCAGGTTATTTCTGGAAAAACACAAGAGCTCCATGGTCGTTTTTAAGGCCTTTGTAAGTGTTAGTTTAAGGGATTGTAACCATTGCCTTGACAAGTTTTTTTCTGTCCAACATTATTTTTTTTTTAATTTAAAGATTGTTTTTCAGACACAAAGAAGGACACAAATGTAAAATAGAAAAACAAAAACATCAGGTTCAAATAAAAAAAAAAAATTGTAACAGCTACTTTATGATAAAATGTTGAAACAAAGTAGAATTCTTAATATGTGATTTATTGTGGAGCTTTATGTCTCTTGATAATGAGATCCATGATAAGAACTGTGAGAAGGAGTTCTAAAAGTTAATATGTTATAAGGTGAGGTTTACTTAGAATACAAATGGTTGAAGCTGTATTCAACAAAAATAACACAAAGTACTAAGCATAACTAACATGCTAATTATATCAGACCAAATAACCAGAGTTAGAGATCACATAAACTGATACTGTTAATGCTGAAATACATGTAAATCTACATATTCATAAAATGATATGCTATTTTCCAAGGATAGCAATACAAAAGCTATACATTCATCTACAAAGCCAGTCGAGTTAAATATATTGTTGGATTGTGGTGAATAGCTGATTGCTTTGATTGGTTGGACATGCAGAGCTTATCATGGTCTAAAAGTTAAGAAGAAAATTACAAAGAGAAACTTTATGAATAGCTGGTACATAACCTGGTATTTATCATGCTTTCATAAAAATATTCAAAGCTTAAAGTTGTCTTCTTGCTTCAGTCCAAGGCAGTAACCTCATAATTTCTGGCACTGTTTTATTCACATTACAATAAGGCTACCAAATGCACACTCGAGTTGGAGAGTTGGGAATAAAACTGATGATTTAGGACCTCCGCTTCAAGCCTGACTGTAAATTATATAGCTGGGAAAATGAAAGGAAGGAGTGTGAATATCTAAAGTGAGGCCAGAATCCCAGAAATTATGCCGCTTGTCAGCTGAACCTCTACATTTTTGTTTTGAAAATAGCCAGTTTCAGATATCCCTGAACAACCATGGCTTCCAATTATGTTCTTCCCACCGCAGAGTAAATCCTGTAAGGGGCCAGTGCACTGAGCTCAATGGAAGAACAATTATCATATTGTCTCAGTCTCCACTGATGTCATGTTTGTACATTTAATGTGTAAATAGTGTAAATAGTCTTCACAGATTATATAAGAAGGTGAAAGGGGATCTGACAATACCTTTAATAAAGATCCCTTGTCTAAATATTTATTCCAGACATTGTAACAACCTATGACCTTGGGAATCAAGCAGCACAACCTTTTCAGAAAATATTAGCCATTACTCACCAGCTTGGCCATTTCATGTCCTTCCTCTGGCTGTTGCCCCCCCCCCCC
>NW_011369947.1:21024633-21035164 GCF_000735185.1 Notothenia coriiceps | reverse complement strand
CTCTATTGGCAAGCGCTCCAACACATTGTACGTGATAGGCTAAGCGGTTGACCAATCATAACAGAGCCGGCCAGCTAACCAATCAGAGCAGACTGGGCTCTGGTTTCAAACAGAGGGTGAAAAGAGGTGCTGCAGCACAGGCAGTATGAGAAAAGAGAGCTTTTTGAACATTAAAGCATGGAGACATGTCACCGTAGAGACACCTGAAAATGTGCAGAACAGGGCCCCTTTAAGAGAAACGTGCTGCAGCTTCAGAAACGATGCAAATATACAGTAAAAATAAATTGTTCCAAAACACTTGTGAATGAAGAAACATCTTTACCAACTTGACAATACAAAGCGCTTGCTGACATTCAGGGATTTTAAAATCCACCCAACTGTCACTGTTGGGAGAGTTAATCTGTTTCATCATTTGTTTCATCAAGTTGGTGAGGATGATTCTTCATTTGCATGTGTTTTAGCACATTTGCGTTTTTATATTTGCATCGTTTTTGTAACAGCAGCGTGTTCCTCCCATTGGATATGTGTTGACCGTTGTAACGTGTTGGCAAACCGTACAACAGTGATATAAAGACACAAAACCATAACAGCAACTACCAATGTGGCAAGAGGTTAATTGCAGCAACAATACAGCACCATACAGTCAGTTAGATGGGATGAATATTAAAAACCTTTAGATTTCAGTGCCTTGACCCGTTGGTTATACAAGTCTTAAGCCAGCCACATAAATCAGCATGGGTTCCTCTTTAGTGTAACACATTCTAGATGGAAACTAAATAAATGGAAGACGAAAAAAAGCCGTAGCCCTATTTATCGAAGCTTAGCTGGAATGGCCTGTCAAAATATACCATGGAAACACAGTGGAAAAATGACACAAGCGGCCCTGGCTTTGAGTGGCACGGCGGTTTTGGCCATAACCCAATGAAAACTGGCATTTATTTTCCCCTCCCNAGTCTAAGTCATGGGTCGGCAATAGGTGGCAATAGGTGGTACCTACACCTCTGTGTGTCATTCACTCTCAACATGGATAAAAGTAAAATAAGCATTCTTCAGGTGTAGGTACCACCTATTGCCACCTATTGCCGACCCATGACTTAGACTATGACCTTATGCAATACAAATGTATAACCAATCTGTCTTTGCTATTTTTAAATGCATGGTGTGGTAACACACATTTTAGCGATCTTCACTTAATTAATATATTCTTATAAAGATAGACAATTATACATTAGAAGGGAAATCAAGGCAAGACAACATAATGGCAAAAGATTAGTTGTGGTATGGGCAAAATACCCAATAAGAAAGAGAGTAAGAAGGGGTGTTTTTCTTAGACAGGAAAATAAATGCATCCTGGAGGAGACGGGTGTAAAAGGTATGTGGCAAGTCGGAGAGGATAGAGAGAAACATGAAAGGCCTTGCAATTTAAGCATTTCACTGTCTGAATCCAACCACTGATTTATATCTAGGCTTTATTAATGCAGTCAAATCCATAGCCTTTTATAATGAACTCACACGGTGATGAAGAGAAATATGTATACGTCAATACATGTACTCACATTGTTCTTCTGCAAGATCTGCAGAGCACGGTTGACATTGTTGAGCGAATGAACGCGCGAGAATCCTCTCTCCAACCTCACCTACACACAAAAACACACACACACACACACACACACACACACACACACACACACACACACACACACACACACACACACACACACACACACACATAGACCAGACAGTGGAGGTTATTGAGGCATAAAGAGACCTTGCTCAGGGGCATCCACAAGTGCTACAAACAACCACATTACAATAAAAGTGTGTTTTAATGTGTCTGTTTGCCATTACAATAGGAGATGGTATCAAACAAAGGACAAGGATGATAACATCTTTCCCTGAGATAGAAGTGGGGTAGAGTGAGACAAAATAAGTGAGAATAACAAGAAGGCATAAAGAGAATGAGAGGAGATTGAAGAAGAGAGGAGGGAGGGATTCCAGCAAACAGACAAGGCGCAGGAGGTGAAGAGAGCTGGAGGGGGAAATGAAAACAAGGTGGGAGTAGAAGTTTGATTACCACAGTGGGCCGCGCTGCTGTGTGTATGTTTCCTTCTAAGAAGCAGATTAGTATGTTAATCTTGACATTTGGCATTTATTTACCAGCTTATAAATGTACCAGTGATGATTTTGGTTCAGAGTGGTGGGATGGGAGGCATTATGCTCCTACTACCCCTAGCTCCTAGTACTAGACTCCTGGTACTAGGATGGGTTAAAAGCAGAGAACACATTTCACTCTGTGTGCTGTGTGCTCTGCATGTGTGACCATTAAAGAGGGTTTCATCCCTCCCAATATATATATATGAAGTTTAACATAATAACAGTTACAATCTACCAAGTCAGTCAGGTGGAAAAATACAATTTATTTAGTTACTAATAAGGAGTGCAATTAACATACTGGGTGAAGTGTTCTCTGACGTGGATTTAAAACTGTATAATCAGCAGAGTTATCAATGTGTGATACAAAATGTGTCATACTCTGCAATCTTTCCATATCTCCTGGAAACTACAGCAGTACCTCTCAGGATACAAGTACAGATAGTGAGCATGTCTTGGCAACATATTGGCCCGATTTCTTTTCAATGTTTCAAAAAGTACTGATTTGTGCAAAATTGGAAAGTGCTGTATCTGGTGATGCCATGGGGAAATTTAAACAGATATGAAAACAGTTAATTCAGACACTAAATGCATTTCTTAAATTTGATTTTTGGCCCAAAAGGAAAAAGAATGAAATGATTCAAAATTTCATTTAGTCGATTTCCCTACAGTGTTGCTTGACAGGGAGAAATACTGTTGGAAGTCCAGTGACCCTAAATCATTATTAACGCACAAATGGGTCCTAATATTGGGTTTTTCTTCAGGCCCTCTGCAGTCCACTTTGTTAGATTAAAGAGGTTTAAACTGCGATGTGTCAGTCCAGAGTTTGTTTAGTCCCTGATACAGATTTAATAGTGCTAACCCTATAATAACCTATTAGTTCAAGCAGGTTAGTGGCATTGTTGTGTAGTTGACACTGAAACAAGAAGCATTTTCCCTCATAAATCTTCTAACATGTTTCTAAGCTTCAAGTTTTTTGTTTAGCAATGACTGCTGATTTCTTATATTCTTATTCAACGGTTGCCCAGAGGAATCTTTGTCTCTTTTTGGTTCTTTCAGTTGTCAATCAATTGTACAGTACAGCGTGTAAAAAATAACAACTATTTGTAAAGAGGGCTTACAAACACAATTAAAACACATACAGAGTAGAGAGTACTTTCCCACTTTTTTTCAATATGATAATTTTGTATGCTGTCGTTTTAATCTGCTACTGTGAATGTTGTTTGTGCATAAGGAGGGACACATTTGAACCATCAATACAGGCCAGGTTTATTTTCAGCAATGTGCCAAAAAACAATCAGAATCGACATGACTCTCTTATCAAACCCCTACTTTTGGACTACTAAATTACTGACAACATGTTTGTTTCTATGTGGGTGGATACGTTCCTGATTCTAAAGTATTTTCCTGTGAGTGAGTGTGTGTGTATTCATACCAGCTCATGTCCTGACAGCCCCTCCAGCAGCTCCAGCAGGCGTCTTCCATCACACAGGTCTGAGAACAGATTCTCCACAGGGGGTTTCCCTGTCTGAAACACAGATATTTATGAATAAAAGTTATACTTCTGCAATATTTAAGTCTGTAAAAGAAATGTACATCAGTTGCTGGGAGTCAAAAGACACTGGCATTTCTTCAGTAAGCACAAACTGACTGTGTTAAATGTGAAGATAGCAGTTAATACCCGAGAGGCTGCTCCTTATCAGTGCTGGTAAATCTGGGATTACAAGCTAGCAGTTACTTCACATTTAAAAAAAATGCTGCAGGCGGAGTGTCTTCTCTGGTGCCTTCACTGCCACCAGAGTGAAGGGAACAGGAGCTACTTCAGTACATAAAAAATACAGTACATCAGAAAATAAAAAGTTGTATTTGTATTTCTTTTACAGCTATAAAAAGTAGAAAACGACCTACTATCAGGTTTCTTTCTAATATCTTTGAAAGGGTACCTTCTATGAAAGAGTGCCAAACCTGAGAAATGAGTTAGCATTAAACACTTCTGGGCTCTCTCGGCTGATTTTTCAAATGTGTTTTTAGTTAGAATTCTAAAATAAGGTCATATTTTGCTTGTATTCAGGTCATATTAGTATTTAGTGTCTCTACTGTGACATTGTCTCCATGCTTTAATGTTCAAAAAGACTTAATTTTCTCATACTGCCTGTGCTGCAGCACCTCTTTTCACCCTCTGTTTGAAACCAGAGCCCAGTCTGCTCTGATTGGTTAGCTGGCCGGCTCTGTTATGATTGGTCAACCGCTTAGCCTATCACGTACAATGTGTTGGAGCGCTTGCCAATAGAGGAGTGAGTGTTACAGAGTGAAGTAAAAAAAGGAGTCCAATGAATGCGTTTCAGGCGGCGGGGGGGGGAGGGGGGAGAGGAGTGTGTGGGAGAGAAACTCCCTCTGGACGGAACACAGGGATTTTATCCTTTGCAGAAAACCCCAAAAAGCACAATAGCGCCTCTTTAATGGAAGTGGGCCATTGTAATGTGTTTGCACCTTTCGGCCACCACACTGTTGGCTATGAAATGATGAGTAGCGATCAAGATTGATGTCCATTGTTCTTCCTTCAACAAGTCTGAAAAACACTTTTTCGGTGGTGATTATCTGAAGCACTTGTATAAACAACCTAAGTACTTCTATGTTTCAAGGGTAAACAACACAAACCAAACCCTTTAACACATTTTCTGCTTGATAAAACCTTGTTCAATTTCCTGCGCTTTGTGCCCAGTAGAGAGTCCTGACAGGCCAGCTCTTCCCCGTATTCCCCTGGACGTCGATTACAAAGAGGAGCGAGAAACCGGTCGATCAGGCGCCGCTCCCTCGTGAATGAATTTACTTCAATTAGAGGCTGCAGTCAAGCACAAGAGGACGGAGCGTGTCGTCTTTTATGAACATTTATTGTTACACAGTGTAATGACCATGCACGCTGTGACCCGGGCTAATGACACCATAGGTTAACTCCAGTGGGTTGCCTTTAGGAGAGTCCAAAACTATTTCAAAGGTATTGATTTTGAGGCTTGCTGTGAAATTGAACTGTCAGGTGTTCCGCTGGGCCCTGATATGATATTGATCCCTCTTGCTTAGCGACCAACAAAGAGTCTGGTTACCTGAAACAGCCCGGTCGAGGGCAACGACTGGGGATCCCCACACCCCCTTTATAACTGCTTTTTGGAATTTTAAATAGAAATGTGATAAACTCCTACTCTCTGAGGAATATGAGTGTTGCCTCCAGACAGTTTCTTGCTGCTCTCACTCAGACCATTAGCCATGCTCACTGATGTGGATCCACTTCCACCTTCACATAAAGTCTAGTGCCAGGCTGCCATTGACATTGTGAATATGGCTTTGCCAGTGAGCGCAGGTTAAAGGGAACATTTACAAATTAATCCATCTTCCCTTAAGATAGGATATGTTGCATGAAATACAATACTACACAATGTAGTAGTAAAGTAATATGAATGGGATCATTATGGTATTGTATGTTAAGAGCATATTGTGTGTGAAATAAATTAAAAAAGAACAAAGCCTAACAAAATGTGGAATAAAGAACATCAAGGTGAAACAAAAAGCCTCTTTTAGTAGGTTATTCTTCTTATTCTCTGAAGTTAATGGGGTACGAAGTTACAAAAATGGACAAAGGTAAAACTCCCTTCTCACGTGCTAGAAAACTAACAAGGTCAAGTGTCGGTAAATGTAGTGCAGGGGACCAACCATGGACACGTGAGGAAACCTGTGCGAAAAAGGGTTACAACAAAGAACGGGAGGTGGTTATCGTCCTTCACCTAGGTCTACCAATAAGAAAAGCAGGCTTTAGCTATAACAATGCTAATATAACGTGTGTTCAACAGTAGGACCCAGGTGTCTGCCTGGATTTTATTTTCTGTCTTTGCCAAAATAAAGTTATTTTGCATCGTCTGCCTCCAGCGACTTCGTAAAGTGTTGAGATGGAGGTCCAGACTCTTCAAATGGGCCAGACCAAGATCTCTTACAACAAAGAGCCTCCTTGAAACCAGCAATGTCACACAGTCGATATAAGGTCATCTCTAGAGGGAGACACAAACAAAAAGACAGAACAAAGAAAGACAGAAGGTTGCCGAGAGGAAAAAAACAAAACACTGCAGCTTTATTTCTCTCTCACAATGCTCTCCATTTGAATTAGGGTGTCTTCATCCTAGCTGAGTGGTGTCAGTGAGTGCATGGAAGCAATCAGCACCCCGCGTGGCAGGAGTCAAACGCCTTTGATCAGCTCATGGAGACTGATCCACAGTGACTGGGCGATCTCTCCGGCCTCCACATGCCAGCCAGGACCGCCGCCACCGCGATGGCAACCTGCGACCCCTCCTCGAGGCGCTCACGCTGGGAAAATGTTAATGGCAGAAGACTGTCCTAATGTAACACTGTCATCCCGGTGTTTTATCTGTCTCTGTGTGTTATTTGAGAAGCTGCAATTCATTTGACTTCATGTGGAGCCCTAATCAGTCACACAGAGAGCGCTGCGATCAATGTTAGTGCAAGCCTCCCCTGCGTGGCGCTGAGAAAAAAATTAAGTTGGTTCATTTCAAGAGGCAAGGGAAGCCAATGAAGAAGTGCTTTAAACCTGCAGGCTTTCTAATGGCAGGCAGGGGGGAAATTCCAGTGGTGTGACCCCACTTCTCACTTGATGTATTACATCAGGTAACAGTTTCCTAATGAGTTTATGATCTTCTTCATTATAGCATGATAATAATTGTGTAAGTTATTGTCCCATTAAGAACAACATAGACAATAATGATTCAAGCTTGCGATTTTAAGGTTGCAATCACGGTGTTGTTGGGGGTTCAGTTGCTCTAAAACACACTGTAAGTCATATGTTCCTTGTTACTTTAAGAACATTACAAACAAGGATGTTTTTTGCTGACCAAAGCTTAAGTCTTATCGCAGTTATCGTGAATAACTAATGGAAATAGCTCCCATTGCTCTGTGACCTGTCACTCATCAAACCGGGGGTCATATTTCATTATGTCAGGGATCACCAACTACATTTGGCCAAGACACTTTCACGGGCCAGCGATTTTTATATATAGACCATAATTTTGATGTTGTTGACCGGGTGTCAACGAGACGTTATAAAAAAAAGATTGAGTGGGGGCGAACGCACTAACCACTCCGCCAACGCCACATTCACCCCCGCCGTGCGGGCCGGATCAGAATGTCTGGCGGGCCGGATGTGGCCCGCGGGCCACCAGTTGATGGTCACTGCATTACTTGTTCATTTTTTTTCTGAAGTTGTACCCATGGATGTATAAAGAATAGCTTTAGAGCAAAGTTATTCTCCGTGGGGACTTCTGGCAACAATCTTGATTCTGATTGGCCAGAAGACTCGAAAAAGCATCAGCAAAGATGTTTCATTGAGAAAAAAAAAAAAAAAGTATTTTTTCAAATGTCTTTTTTCTTCACTCACACATCTGCGACCCACCAGTTGAGAACCACTGCTCTAACACATGTCAAACTCAAGGCCAAATCAGGCCTGTGGTGGATTTAATTTCGGCCCGCAGGATCATTAGATCTGGCCCGCCGGTATATTGCACGCACACCTTCAGTCAATCCTGAGGGTCTCCTCAGCTCAGAGCCTGACCCCAAACATTGATGAACTTGCACCCAAGATGAGATGCCAAGTATCTGCTTGAACTAGCATCACAGAGCAGCAAACTGAGTTTAATGGATGTTTCCTTCTGCACTTTTTCTCTCACGACAACAGGGCATGNCACACACACACACACAGTTGAACTGAGATATGTCAAGTAATAGAGTTAGGAAGAGAAACACACACACACACACACACACACACACACACACACACACACACACACACACACACACACACACACACACACACACACACACACAATAGACGTTGATGTAATTCGGTGTTGAGGTGAATTCCCAGAAAGAGGACACACACACAGGTTTGTTAGCAATTCCTCAAAGAATGTGGAGTGCCGGGTAAAAAAAAAAAGGGACTCATTTGGGAGTAGGTCACTGCATGCATTTGCACTTAATTGGATGAGCGCTTTGGCAAAGACACACACACACACACACACACACACACACACACACACACCTACATACTGACAGAGATCCACACTCAGACTGGCATACTTGCCCACACACAAGACGATGATAACCTCCAGGGCATAGCAGCCTTTGACAGGCAAATTCACACAAACACATTACATACACAGACACACACATGCTATACACAAACATTCTCACTCACAGCTCATTATAGAATTGTGTTTTGCTATTAATCGCGTCATTAAGTCTATGCCAAAACTAGCGTGATTGAGACATTAGCCTCTCTTCAACTTAATGAGGAATGAAATACAATTAAAATGTATTGTAATATGAGCAGTGAAACTACAGCCTTTACATGGAGATGGTTTTAAACAGAGTCCAAAAAAGATTATGAACTTTAAATACAGCTTAAGGGGAGAATGAGCCAAGAGCTATGTTGTTGTTTAATGCATTGGCAGAAAGATGAAAGCTCTATTATATAAAAAGAAAAGATTAAAGGAAACTTCTGAGCGCCCGGTACTGTTTTTGGTCACACATAAATGTGGCTGATGGATGTACTTTTCTACAAAGTTATGATGTTGAATACCTGACCTCGGAATACCCTCCGTGTTTTGTTCAGAAATACAAACAAATATCATTGCAAAGAAAAGTGCATTTTAATCATATGGTAGAAGGTGAACATAAGAATGCAAACTAATTGTTTCTTCTGCCAAATACTAAAAGCATTCTGGCAATAAATTATATAAAATATTAAAAATAAACAGTATTTGAAACCTAATGTATTACCTTAGGTATATAACCATCTAAGCTTATTATTTAAATAAACAGATACCTATAGTAAATCAATAAGAACAAATGTATGTTTTGCATCATAAAGAAAAAGGCATTTTCAACTGTTGTTAGTGATACTTTCTAATAAAAGCTCTGAAGAAATAATACTTATTGAAGCTTGTTTGTGTACACTTTAAAACTTTGTGTGGACCACTAAATAGGTTCCATTGATTTTTTCATTTTTGTAATTACAAAGTCAAATGTATATGAACACAATTTGGAGTTCAGGGAAATTGCAAAGCTATATTTTCTGTTTTGTTTGACTCATTGCAGTTGGACTAAATACTCATTAAAGTCAAGGTAACGAAGCAAAATTGTCTGCCTCTGAAGAAATATTGACACTTTACCAAAATGTGCAAACTCTTATTGTCTCTAAATCCCTCCAGGGAGCAGCATGCTAACATATTCTCACACACACTTAGCAAATAAATACACATGACATGCATGTAAACACTCACCTGCCAGTGGACAATGATGCTCCAGATGAGCCCGAGAATCAGTTTGTGATTCCCATCAACGATATCTGCCGCTCCGATATTCACCAATTCAACCTGGGGAGAGATTAACAGATTGGTTAATTCATTTTAGACTATAGTGACCCCTTAAAATTAAACAATTTACAACATGAGTTGAGAGCAAATGAACAAATTGATAAACCCTTCCACCTAGCTTAGTCTAATTATAGGTTAGCAAATTGCTCCAATTTTGTATTTTTCCAACTGAATAAGGTATTCAAGCATGGCCTGTTTTAGCAGAACTTGGCATACAAACACTCTGAACTGAAGCATGGTGTGTGTTTTTTCTTGAGCAAAAATACAAGAACAAAAGTTCAAGGAATACATTTACTTTTATTGGCTCTTACGCAAGCTAAAAACGTTAGCACCGCATGGCTAACTAGCTTGCTACAAAGTAACTAGCTGACTACCAATTAAGCTAGCTAGCCCTGCGTGCTAACGTGTAGCTAACACACGCTAATTCCTCAAAGTAGTATAAACAACATTATTGTTTGTTTAAGATAGTTAACACTCAGTTAAAACATACCGTTTTGTTAACAGCAGTCGTTTCAGCTGACACAAACCATGCTTACATCTTTGTGAATTGAATACCATTTCCTAAAACACTTACCAAAAATGAGTGCTGAATGGGCAACTGTATCATTGTAAATAACATGCTTTGTAGCTCTACAGATAGAACACTGAATGGAGCTTAGTCACTTCAACAAAGGTTTTTTTTTTAATGTATTTAACATTTTAGAAGCCATACCATTATTTCACAAATGAATAAATCATAAAATAAGGAATTGAGTGTAATACAAATATTTCTAGTATGTATTAAAAAAATCTCATTACTTTCATCCTCTAATGACCACTTAGACCAGGGATCTGCAATTCAGTTTTAATTTAAAAAAAATTCTGAGCCACTAGATGGCGGGCCGGAACATAATCAAAGGCTAATTTAAAGTGGACCTATCATGCTATATTTAAGCAATAGCTCACGACAG
>NW_011369947.1:21003618-21024588 GCF_000735185.1 Notothenia coriiceps | reverse complement strand
CAGGCCTGTAAGTGGAGCCGTTTGCCCCCCCAGAGCGTTTCGTTTGCAGATCTACCCACCTTGGGACCCGTTACCGTTATCGTTTTCTGTGTTTCCATGTCAGCCTCGTGTGGCCGAACCGTCTATCTGATTGTGAACTGTAGCAGATACGACCGTTATCGTCCTCGTGTGGCCGCGGCTTTAATGGCTGGAGGAAATATTGTGTTGCTTGTAAGTCATGAGTAAAGATGAGCAAGACATCCAACTTTACTAGTAAGTTACTAGTAAAACAAAATAGCCTTAATACATACACAAACATATTTCCACTGTACACATACTTTTGTGTATTGGTTTGTACTGTTTCCTTTTTGTGCATAAAAAATGCCTGGGTGCAAAAAATCGAGGTCTATGTAGAAATCCCAAACACCTTTGATATGAAGTGGAATGCCGACTGTGAGCCCGGTCTTATCGGCCCTGAATGGGAGCAAATCCCAGCGGCCAGGTTCCAACATCTGGAGACAATCCTTCCCAGAGGCTGTTAAAGCAGCAGATAAATACCCATGGTTTTGGAATCATACAGTATTAACACGAGTCTGATATTCGGTTATCCACATATCTCTGGCCATGTAGTGTACATCTCTGACAATATACAATACATACACATACAGTTTGCACATACACTTATACACAGACGACATACTAACATGTTGACGACCTATTGCCCAAACCCCAATGGCCAACATTTAAACTATACATTATTTGTTTATTGACAAGCTGAATGGACATGGCAGGAATACATTTTTGTAACGGTTTAGGAACTCTGGGGGGAGGATGTGGGTGGGATCAGATGTCATCTTTGTGCCTGTCTAATGATGTACTGTCTTATGATTGACTGCTCATAAATGTATAATCCTGATTATAACATGAACTCTTACAAACAAAAAGCACTACATTAGAAACTTTACTGTCACTTTTAAAACATGTGTCTTCCAACAGGGGACATAGGTGCTTACATTACCTATTTCAAAATGTATTCCACCCTTGAAACGAACATCTTGCAAATGGTGAACATTATGTTTTCATATTTATTTTGCACAACTTTTAATGAACACAACCAACACAAGTGCCAAGCTAAATCACTGTTACTATTCTGATATTCAGATGGAACTGCCATTTTGTTTCACATTAGCTGTTTAGTCTGACACCCGGTTTTTGTTAGCTACATCTGTTTCCGATCCCAATGCATCCCTCAACCTCTGTGCTGCGAGCCTGACTTCAGACTCTTACGGCCCCTACACACGGCGGCGTGCGTTGTCGCTTGCCCGCGGGGGGGGCTGAAACTCGACCAACAACCAATCGCATGAATCTCCCGCCAAAGACACACAAGCACGCAGTTTGATTGGCTAGAGCTTGCACTGGCATATGATTCGATTGGCGGCAAAAGTAGAACATTGCTCTACTTTTGCAGCGAGCACCGCGAGAGAAGTGTTGCATTTCAAACTGTTAGTTCAGCTTTACCATGTTGAACCTCGGTTGGGGTGTAAATGATGATTGTTTACATGTGAAAATAATCTAAATGAAAGTTTCAAAGCCACAGCATCTGATAAACAGTGTACAAAAACAAGTCTTTAGTGCGGTTATATGGATTACCTCTTAATGGTCAACTCAACAGCCAAACTAACTGCTCCTCATCTCTCTCAGAGTGCTCTCACCTCTGTGAAATCACGAAGAGAGGAGCTGTGATATTAAAGTGAACTCACCCCGCTCTTTTTGCCACGATGCAAAGTGTGTCTCTTGTTATAGCTCAGCAACACAAATAAACTCGCCGGCTTTCAGACCCGATTCATCTTTCACAAAGAGTGCTTGTTTTGTGGTTTCCCCAGCTTCGGCCACGCACAATTTGCGCTTTGCACCGCCGTGGGAGAAAAAACTCAGACAAGGCAGTGTAAAAGCAACAGCATTTTCCTCTCTTTAAGTTCTCCTGTCTCAGTCTCTCTTACTCTCCCTCCATGTTATTTGAGGGGTGTGCGCGCAGGCTGGCACGGCTGTTTATTTGTTCACTCTAAATGAAAAGGCCTGAAGAGGATGGGCAGGATTGGCCTTCATGGAATAACCAGGTATTTAACATTTACACATAATGAGCCAGAAATGAGCACTGTGGAAGAGAAACTTTGGTGTTTAAAAAGTGGGACGTTTTGGATTCAAAACTAAAAAGAACAAGGCTGTCTGTTTCTGTGACAGGGCGATGCTGGCACCGTGAACATGGTGTTTAGTTACTAAGTACATTTACTCAATTACTGTAGACAAGTACAATTTGTAGATACTTTGTTTGAGTATTGCAATTTGTTGCTACTTACTCTCCTATATTTATTAGTTCCTTACTTTGCCGATTTGGATGAATGATGTGAAATATAATCAAATGTTAAATCAGACTTTAGTTCCACCTGGAGTAAATCCACAAGCTACCCTGCAGTATACAAAGTCATTCAAACTAGCTGCACCTTTACCAGTTTTGAGAACACTTTCATGATCAATCATTATAAAACATATCATATATATTATTCTGAAATGGACCAATCTGCACATAGACTACTTTTACTTTTGCTACTTTAAGTTTAGTTTGATGCTAATACTTTTCTACTTTTACTTCAGTAACATTTTGAATGCAGAGTATTCCTACACTCTGTTATTGCTATTTTTATTTAGGCACAAGATCTGAGCACTTTTCCCAACTTTGGAAATGAAAACTGAGGAAAATAAGTTTATTTGTTCACTCTAAATGAAAAGCCCTGCAAAAGGACGGAGAGGATTGGCATTCATAAAAGTAACATATATTTAACATTTACACATAACGAGCAAGACATTTGCACAGTGGAAGATAAACTGGGTGTGTTTAAAAACAAAAGACGCTTTGGATAAATTCAAATAAAAAAAAGAACATGGTCGCCCGTTTCTGTGACAGGGCGATGATGTTACCGTGAACGTGAAACGTGCTAACAGCATTTACAGCTTTAGACTTTGGCTCACAGCAGAAACTGTCTCCACCACATTCGAGTGAGGAATAAATAGCGCATATAATGTAATTCACACTTGGCCCCATTAATTGTTAAACCAAATTCATGTTTTTTGGAGGCTCTACTATTCGTTAGCTATCGTGACATGATGTGCTAGAGCTTATTGTGGCATTAACAGGCATTGGAAAATAAGCCAATTAGTACTAGCACAGATGACAAGCTTACAGGGACAGGCCACGATGAAGGATGGGGAAAGACATGAGGTTGTGCTTGAGTTGTATGTGTGGGATATTAAAAAATGATTTTAGTGCACAGCGCTGACTCTTTATAATCAGTTAATCATCCATCATGTTATGAGTGAAGAGTTCACAGAGGAGAAACAGTCCCAGAATAAATATATTTCAACAAGTGAGCGGAGGGAGGGAAAGAAAAGGGGTTTGGCAGGAGAGGAATGTGGTTTGGAGAGAAGCCTCACCACTCTGTCTGTACCCCCCTCTCTGGCTCTGTATCTCTTCTCCTCCCATCTCTTTTGTTCCTCTCTCCTCACACTCATTCCTCCTTTCTCTGCGTTCACCTGCCTCTGCTTCAGGCGTTGAATCATGACTGCATGCAGTGTGCTTCCTTCTCTGGAATTGAACGGGATATGTATGTCATACTGCACAACTATAAGAGCGTGACCTCAACTGTCTGTGACCTGAACGTCCCAAACACAGCATTCAGCTGTTCCATTCCACCCGTTTCCAAACGATATTCAGGATGGGTGTTCACTGCTGCAGGGAACTGTAATATGAGGAACCTATCTGTGTTGGAAACGCTCTTTTATTCATTTCTTAAATTCCTCTTCTTGTAACAGACAGTGCTAGAGGCTGTTTGACTTAATTTACAGAAGACCTTTTTTCAATTGCAATAAACTAACCAAAGAAAATATAATTTCAGAGATTTGTGGTATTAAAAGGGGTTTCCTTTCAGATTTAGGAAAGATCCTTAGCCATTAATGTTGAAAATCATTAATCACTTTGCTGATTCAAATACTTTGTTCACTCATACATACCCATTGATCTTGTCTGACCTAGTTCATTAACTGTTTTCCTCAACTTGGCGGTCAAATCATTTTAATTTAATTACACAAAGTAACCCTGATGCAGGGAAAATGCTAGCATTCTTAATTTCTGCAAAACAACATTCTGAACCATAAATACGTTTCAAAAATACTCTTTATTACACTCTAATCTTATATCTCACTCGTAGAAATGCACAATGCCATGTGGTTACCATTATGAAACGATGTTTAAGCAACATTACTTATTGGGAAGGTTTAGAAAAAAATTGTGGATTTGGGTTATAAAAAGCCACAGACATAACGTCATGTGACTCAGTGGCGTTGTCAGGAAAAGGCTCTGGTTTCAGACGGACACAAACTCCCCCTAGGAACATTTAGTGTATCCGTGGTTTGTAGGAACTTACTTTACTGAAAACTATTCTTAGTGACTGGGCTGGTATCGGGAATTACATTCTTTTGGACTCTACGATCAGCAGTCTGCTACTTCAAACTATTCTGTACAAAGGTAGCCTCTCCAGATATAAATATATATCTATATATATATATGATATACAAAACAAATGTGTGCATGCATTTTAAAGCACATGTACATGTGATCCCAGTGTGCAGTGATTCCTTAGACATTTGAATTGACTAAGGCAGACATGACTTGTGAATGAAAATTATTTGTTAAAAACTAAAAGAAAAACACAGAACAGAGGATGCACATACTCAGAAATATATTGGATAGTCTATAATATAAAGATATTCTTTGAACTATACAAAGTGAATGTTATGCATGAGTTCATATTGAGGTGAGTAGGGGGCGGTTGGACCTAGCAGTGGAGGCACCTTACTGTACACTTCCTGTTTGCACACACAGCGGGCAGGCAACACAGTGAATGGAAGAGCAGCAGAGCAGATTTGAAGATGGGAATATGAGAAAACAATGAGCAGAGGACAAAGAAAATAGCATTATGCTAATGCAGTGTGATGGGGGATGGAAACCCTGTTGGTAGTGATGGCCTTACTTTGGTGGAGAAAACAAAGCGTTGGCTCAAATAAGGAACCCCCCCGGAACATTTGAAACTGATCATGTATCTTATTACTGTACATGCAGGTGGAATTTTTATATTGAAAAGTCTGTGAGGACTTTGAGTAGATGGCCAGGGGTTATTTGTCCAACTCCCTATTATTTATTAACAGAAATATATCTGATAGCTTAATGCCTATTTCAGCATTATTTAGCCTTTCAAATATGATTTAGACCACCACTATATATGCAATTTCTCCAATTCCAGAATGTATGAATGTTTGAGTCTGATACTTTTGTTCAGAGGATGGAAGGCTTGAACTACTAAACTCCATTCCTTGCTTAGAAAGTTAAACTTGCCTAAGCTATGACTTTTTACCTACATAGACTGGATCCTTTTTTTTATTTTTGAGGAAAGCTGAAATGTCCTGCAGCTTCCCGCCTACCTGACTATAACATTGCTCAGTAATTGTGTGAACTCAGTAGTGTGGGGAGCTGAATGGCTTTCAATTGGCTCTATGTGCTGGAGGGAACATTCATCGCAATAAATTATATATTGCTTCATGCACACTTGCACACACTTCACAGATTAAAAGAGCAGGTTTTTATAATAAAAAGTGTTCTTGATTTAAAAATCTCAGCGGGAAGGCCATTCCGTCCCAACTTTAACTTATGGTCTGCATTCCATCCCATTTCCTGCAGTGACGGTGAGAGAGCAGAGTCTAAAAACTCACTCACACCGACCATATTTCAATAAGGATTAAGGCGTGCGTAGCCTAAGGTTATGTCAAACAGAAATGCGTACCTGAAGAGGCTTTGCATATGTTTCTGTGAGGTTAAATGGGGAACTGGACAGAAAGGCAGACTCAGCTTGTGAAAAGTTGTTGAAATTGAAAATTATGGACAACCCATCTCATCTGTTAGAGCAGGGGTGTCAAACTCAAATACACAGTGGGCCAAAATAAAAAACTCAGTACTACTCGAGGGCCGGACTGGTTCAAAGTTTATTGCAGAACTTATTGAAATCAACTTAGTGCACATATTAAACCTGGAACTAACAAAGCTTAAATTATTGCCTATAAAAAGAACATTAAACATTAAATAATCAGTTGCATTAATTTCTTATGGCTCTATCTGCAGCTTCTCCAGAGTCATTTCTTATGATCACATTTTTCCACAGGCCAACAACAGAAGTGTCATACTCTTTTTGTTTTTTGGGGTCTAGTACTAAAAATGTGTTTTGACAGAAAAAAGAAGGAGTGTGTAGACGCTGGTGTTTATTTTGTTTTTGGTGGTATGGTGGGTTTCGATTGTTGTGTGTTTATTTGTGTTGGGAGGATTTGGGTTTTTGTTGTTGTTGTAGAGGGGGTGGTGGTGTTTTTTTTTCTATGGTTTGTTTGGTTGGTGTTGGTGTTTTCTCTGTAGATGTTCGGGTGTGTTGTTTTGTCGATCTAGTTTTTTCTTGCTGATGTGTTTTGTTTTATTTGAGGTTTTGTTGGTTTGGTTGGATTTTTGATTTTTGTTAGTTTGTTGGTCTTTTTTGATTGTGGTTGTGGTGTGTTGTGTCTTGGTGTGTTATTGTTTGTTGTGGTTCTAGTGTTGGTTTATGTGGTTGTATTGTTTCTGTTGGGGTTGTAGGGGGTCTTGTGTTTGTTTTCTTTGCATGGGTTGTTGTTTTTATTAGTTCTGTTTTTATTTTGTGTTTGGTGTTTTCTATTTTGTGTTGTGTGTGTCTGGTGGTGTTGTCTTTTTTGTTATGGTGTTTTTTTTGTGTGTTCTTTTGCTTTGTGGTTTTTTTGTGTGCTTGTGGTTTTTTTTGGTTTTGGGTTTTGTTTGTGGTTTGGTGGTTGTTGTGTGTTTTGTTTGGTGGTTGTTTTTCTTTTGTCTGGTTGTGTGGTGTTGTGGGTTGTTGTGTTTGTTTTTTCTTTTTATGTTGGGGGGGTGGTATGGGTGTGCAGAGGGGGTTTGGGTGATGGGTGGGTGGTGGAGGGGGGGTTGTCTTAGTGATAGGTTTGGGTGGTGTGAGTTGTGTTTGTCGGTGTGTTGAGTGTGTGAAGTGGAGTGGGGGAGGGGTGTAGTAGTGTTGTGAGTTGGGCTGGGTTTGGGGTTGTGAGTTGACACTTGTTGTATAGAGTGTTGGAGTAGTTTATGATTGAGTATCATGTGTCTAGTAAAAGGTAGTGGTAGGAGAGTAGAGGTAGATTGTGAGGGTGTATGTTGTGGAGTGGGGTAGTGGGTTGACTGATAATTATTTGGGGGTTATGTGAGTTAGTTTGAGGTGGGTGGAGGGGTATATGCTGTGAGATGGTACGATACTGTCTTGCGTGTATCGAGATGTGTAAGGTTCTGTAGTATGTCGTTGAGTCGGACGGACGATCGACCGCTAGTTCAATAAAGCCTGTGCGCTTCCAGTAATTCTAAACCGGGCGGCCCATATAACGTGCGTGTGAAGTCAGGTAGTACTCCCAGAGGAGTCGAGTCTCGGACTGGGGTTTGTATACCTACTTGAACGTGGGTTTCTACTCGACGGTTCAAGACGACTTGACGAATAGTGTCATCAGTCGTTTGACTCAAATTACCTAACAAAGAAGACGTGAAAAAGAGAGGCAGTTGTCCCAGACAAAACCAAAAAGAAACTCCCTTTAACAANTTGAGCATGTGTTTTAAACAGTTTAATCCCTTTGTGAATTGTTTCCACTTCTGCCGTCCTTTAATTTCTTCATACAGCGGGAATCCAAATGAATTAATCGGATTAATTCATTTGGATTCCCGCTGTATGAAGAAATTAAAGGACGGCAGAAGTGGAAACAATTCACAAAGGGATTAAACTGTTTAAAACACATGCTCAAAGTAAGCCGGATTTTGCCGAAGTGTTTATGTGGATTCAAAAGTCGTAAATATCTACAAAATGGAGAAGACCGATCTGATCGGAGCAACTGTGACAAATAATCCAACTGAAACCGGCATGGACAAAATGCGCTTATCCAGACAAGCCCGGTTTGGAAACTTTACGGGCAGAAGAAATATTTATATAGAAAGAATTATACATTTCCGTCTTTTTATGCCTTTATTTGCTACTAACTTGAATTTTTATTAAAATTAATTAATCAATTATTTTTCATATTGTATTGTAATCTAGAGACAAGGCTTTTAGTGACAATCATGTATTGCCTTACAATTATATAGTAAAAAAAATGTAAAAAAAACAAANNNNTTTATTAAAATTAATTAATCAATTATTTTTCATATTGTATTGTAATCTAGAGACAAGGCTTTTAGTGACAATCATGTATTGCCTTACAATTATATGTAAAAAAAAAAATGTAAAAAAAAAACAAAACAGGTTGGGAACCACTGCTCTATTATACTTTTTGAATTGGCTGAGGGCCGATTCGAAATTGGGGCTGCACTTGGCCCCCGGGCCGTAGTTTGGACAACCCTGGTCTAGAGTCACTGTAGTAGGCTTCATGCTCGTTTGGCTCGTCTATCTGTTCTCTGATTCCAAAACGCGCAGACATTTGGATAAATTGGCTATATAACGATAATATAAAGAGCTAGAGGGGGAACATATACCGTTGGTCTATAATAATTCTGTTGCATCCACATCTGCATTGTAATGCAACCAGAATGATCACTACGCCATGCGGTTTGACACTCAATGTTCAAAAAGCCTCGCGTGGCTCAAACCAGAATTTATGAATGAAGCACTTATCATTCATATCCCGCAGAGCCTTGGTGATTTATGACCGTGAACATTAAACTTCCTCTTTCTTTTCACTAGTCTTCATCTTAAAATACCTTTTCAAGGGTCTTTTGCGTTTTAGCGTCTAAGAATTAAAGTACAAGCATCTAGACATGGCCATTTCCCTCGTCTTTAACCTCTCAATCAATAGCAATTAGCACAGCTTACTTTTTCTCTGGGTACAGTAGTGTTGAACATGTGGTTTCTAACTCTAGGCATGTGAAGGAGAGGAGTTTGTGTTTGAGTATTTCCCTCGACATCCAGATGGGGTGTATTTCAAAGGAAGTCAAGTAGAACCAAGAAAATAAGGAGGGAAAAAGCATTCCTGGTCTGCAATGAGCTGAACTCTGCCAAAGCCAGACTTGAAAAACTCCGTACAGTTTTCAGGCTCTTGTGTTTTGATTAAAAGTTGTTTACTCAATGAAATGCCACGTTCAGGATGCCAACTGCCAGGCAACAGTACGCCTTCTTGTTTAATCAGGTCGGTGGGAGCTTAAAAGTGCAATTTAACTGACGAAATATTTGTATAGTTCTTTACAAATTATAGACATGTGCCCAGTTCCACTTTAATTTTTTCGGAATTTCTCTTTTTTGTTTGTCTTTTCCACTGGGAAATGACAGATCCCGCCGTCCTCTCTTGCAGTTTATTTCCCCCGCTGATAGGCTTTAGCGGTTGACTCTTAAGGGAAACACAGACGGTAGGTTGATCGACACAGACATAAATATGCTGGTGTGAATTATGATGGACCGATACACATATATGCCAGTTTCTGCTCAAACATATTGTTGAATCCGAGGCCAAGTATAGAAGAGATTGAATTGTGGGGCAATCACACAACAAAACATAATTCATGTAAAGCCTTGGAATTATGAATTGTAAATTATTTGCAGTTGAATTGTTGATTCAGTATCTATAAATCACAACCATTAAAATCGGAATCAGCAAAAAAGGTTCGTTTTTTTTCTTTCAGTAAAGCTAAATTCAAATGATTTAACACATCTGGGTTCAATTAAGTATTTCTCTATGTATAAAACATATATTCATGACTAAATAAGCAACACTGAAAGTTTAAGTTTGAAAGAAAACATCCGCACTATTGGTCATTGATTAATATCACTGTCATCACTTTTTAAAATAAATATTGCTCAACTCTGATTGGTACACAAAAGCATGTGACATCAGCCCGCCTTTCAACTGAATGTGGAAAATACACATGTTATTAATCCAATATTTCTTCAATTTTTTCCGCATTAAAATAAAAAACGTTCTAAATCAATTTTTCTTTTACAAAGATTGGAATTTAAAACATTATTATTAGTGACTCCCTCCAAAATCAATTTGTCGATCTAGATTATACAAAATATAAAGTGAAGTGAATTCTGCAAAACTAAGCAAACAGTCAAATGTTGATTTTTTTGGAGTTGAGCAGCCAGCAAACTCCTGTTCTATTTGTATATTTTCTCCCAGGCGGTAAAAAAATGCTCACCAACTGAGTAACACACTGAACGATAATGCTGAACACAAAGCATTATTTCGCTTTTTTGTGCTTTTATTCGGAAAGTGTGATTGTGATTTGTCCTTGTTCCTCACCCTAAACGACAACCACATTCATTACTGTTCACTTTCTCACAGGCTTGGCATCGTAGAGTTGAGCAGGCGTTCAGCAACAGCTATTCACTTTAACAATGGAGCGTAGCAAGTCTCTTTACTGTGGCTTTAGGGTTCTTGGTGCTAGAATGGCAGGGCCGCAGTGGAAAAAGGAGGGAAGGGTGATAATAATGCAGAACGGATGCCAGGTGGGTCCTGCTTTTGCTCTCCAGGGCAACTGATGAGCCCCAGATTGAGGGCCAGCTGCTCTGGGTTTCGGAGCCCAGGGAGGTGAGAGTGAAACAGGGGAGGTGTGTGTGTTTTTTAGGAGCTGGTATTCAGGTCAAGGGGGCACCACTGCGAAGGTGTTGAATCAAGGCCATATTTTCAGATTTACGCTCCCTTTATTCCATAAGTACCACTTGCTATTCTAACAGGATGGGTTTCTATTGTTAGCCATGCAGGCTCACAAGGTGCTCTGGATCACCGGGTCCTGATAAGTGAAGTCAAAGGATCCATCTGCCATTTTCACCCTATCCTAGGTCCTCCAACAGAGGAGTCATTAAAAAGGCCACCTGATATCCTGCCTCGGCCGGGCTCTAAATCTAATACAACACACACACACACACACACACACACACACACACACACACACACACACACACACACACACACACACACACACACAGGCTCTTCATGGCCTCATGCTGAGCCATATGAATAATGATCTAATAAAGAAGTAGTGTTGGGCAATATACTCCTTGTATTTTGGCTTGTTTGTGTTGGCTCTAGTAAATGACAAAATTGCAAACATTGAGGAGTGAAAAGTTCAATTTTGCAGCATGTGCTTTGCCGTGTTGCTTTTCTCGCTCTGTCCTGGGTCAGACTTCACTGTGGAAGACTGAAGTTAAAAAACTTGTTTTTCTGCATCAAGGTTGCAAACGTTAACGGAAAATGGCAGCCTCCACAGCAAAAGAAAAAAAGCATTGTCGGAGGTGTTTTCCAACAGAAGTGAGGCTCTAGAGAACATGATTTCACATTTTGCTATTTCACAATAAGAATTCTGCTCATCTTCAGGTTCATATTAGTCTTTAGTGTCTTTACTGGGACATGTCTCCATGCTTTAATGTTCAAAAAGCTCTTTATTGTTCTCATACTGCCTGTGCTGCAGCTCCTCTTTTCACCCTCTGTCTGAAACCAGACCCCAGTCTGTTCTGATTGGTTAGCTGGCCGGCTCTGATGTGATTGGTCAACCGCTTAGAGAGGTGTTGCAAATGTCCCACCCGTAGCCTATCGTGTACAATTTGTTGAAGCGCTAGCAAATAGAAGCGCAAGTGTTCCATAGTGATGTCATTATGTTACGGAAGATGGGGGGAGTGGTGTGTTGGAGAGAAACTCCTTCTGGAGGGAACACAGGGATTTTAGCCTTTGCAGACCATTTACATGCACAAAAACCTATAGAACACACTACAGGAGAGGGAACACCCCAAAAGCATGATTGGGCCTCTTTAACAAGTCAATAATTAATACATCAATTAAGAAAATATGTTAATAAAACAATGTGTAGATACTTAATATCAAAGAAAATAAATGATATAATTTTGCTTAAATTATTTTAGAATTTTTTTTTACATAATGTGTCATAAACATACACAATCAAACTGTTATACTACGATATAGATATTATGTAAAGGTCATATTGCGTTGCCTTATACAGTTATCCTATAACAGACCTGTCATATCCATAGAAAACATCCATATTCCTGCTAGTCTTTGAATGTGATGTCTCTTTTTCAGCCCACTGATGAGATGACATTACAGCGTCCATACAGAGCCGCTCGTCAATCCATTGCTCATTAATTTGGATGATTGCCCCCAATTGGCCCGGGGGTTTTGCTTATTAGACATCCTGTGAGTTCCTTTTCCTCTCGTGGCTTCCATTGAGACGGTCTCTCTGCAGAACCTCTGTGTACAGCTCGGTGGATCATTATTTCTCATCCATATAACCACAGTCCACAGCTGCGTACACTGCAGATTTTCTGCCCGACCGAAGAGAGACAACAAAAACAAACAGAGCTTAGAGAAAGCAAATGTGACTATCAAAGCATGGGCGGGGGACATGCTAAATGTAGGGTCCCGCCCCACACAAGCCCCTATCCCTGTTTCCCATCAAGGAAAACACTTTTTTTTTAAAGGCCCATGCTTAAGGGCTCTGTAGACCGTTTCTATAAGAAATGGCGGGGATTATAGATTATTTCAATAACCTCCTAACAATCCCAACCAAATAGCGAAAAATGACTAAATGCTATACTTTATTCTCCCACAATTATGAAATACCATTCATAATTGTAATAACTTATACGTCTTTACTTTTATTTTATTTATTAATAATACAACAATTCTACTGTTTTCTTTTTTAACATGGAGTCAATGTGCTTTTTTGATTAAACTTCGATTTCTATGGGTTTTCAAGGTAGGGGTGGGAGGGGGTGAATGGGGGTTTGGGGGTGGCGATCTTTAGTTCCAGGAAGAAAATCTAAATGAAAGGAAGATCGATTGTGAACATGTATGATTGTACTTGTCATTCAATAAAAAAACATTAAAGAAAAAAAAAAATCATAATAAAACATTTATACAAAAAAAGGAAAAGAAGGCCAATGCAGCACCCAAACCTCTGTCCACAGACTCATTTGATTTGATCAACTCCCTGACTCCTCCCCTGTTCTGCAAGTGTTTCATTTTTTTGGAACATCAAAATGCAAATTGTAATTTGTGAATATCAATAACATCTGGCAGGCGTCCTGAGGAGAGAGGTTGGATGAGTTGAGGCCATGCCAGTCACAGCTAAGCCGCTATGAATAAAGATTTGTCCCACAGTCCCACTTCCTCTCCTCCTCGCTCTCCAGCAGTAATTAAGTTGGAGGCCCTCATGGCTCTTCTGAGCAGATCAGAGCTAATTCAACGTGGATGGGAGCGAGGGTAACTCGTGGGTGTCTTTCTCTTCTACTAGTGGCTGAGGTTATGGAGGCCAACTCATCCAGAGCTTGAAAGAAAAGTCATTATTCAATTATCTGCTTTAATAAAGAAGATAAAATAAGCATTTGATCCGGCTAAATGCCAGTGAGCACATGCATCCTCATGAAGTTAACCTTTAGTTGTTGTATAATTAAATGTGCACAAAGAATGAATAATGAATGGGTTGAACTATAACTTGAGCCTTAAGGCACATTTATTAATTCTGTGTTTGCTCTGATAAATCCTATATGTGTTGGACGCGTCAAAGCTTCAGTGAGCTTTACGGTAAACTACAGCTACTACCTGCAAATTAACACTTTCCTACCCTCAACACAACACATCTGGACGCATCTGTCTCAACTTAGATCTGAAGTCAAGTGGAGCAGCTTGTTAACTTGCTCCAGACATTGGACACTAAAGCCCCCCATCCTCATCACCATCAAAGATACGACAAATTTGCTGACAACATAAGACGATAAAAGCAAACGTCTTTTATCTGGGAGCCATCCCTGTGTGCAATGCCCCCCCCCCCTCACATGCGTTGTTTGCCGGGGATCAATTACACATGGTTGCCCTGCTCTGTTTGGAATGAACAAATGCCAAGATTCCACTTTATTCTACTGGTCGGGTCCAAATGTGTGCTCCAACAACAACACCAGAGGAGATTCTGTGGGTTTGTTCTTTCTGCTCTGTGTGCTGTCTGATTGTGAGGAATGGTGGAAATGTATCTTGGTCTTAGATTTCACCAGTCTTCTTCTTCTTCTTCTTCTTCTTCTTCTTCTTCTTCTTCTTCTTCTTCTTGAGAAACATATTCTGTGTTTTAAGCCTGATGGATAGTGGATTTTTCAAGCTAACCCATCATTATATTTTTTCAAATTAAATAATAAATTGAATTTACTTTGAGATAATTGAAGGTGAAATGGATGATGTATGATTACGGTGAGTCATTTCCAGTGCTGTTTTTATGGAGAGATACAGAGGGTTGATAAGAGGTCTGTCACATGGAGAAAAGACAACCACCCAAGCCGGATGTCAGCAAGACCAATTAGCTTGGTAGACAAAATACTTTAAACATTCTATGAAATGGATGCTTTACACACAAGTTCAACCAAGCAGCACAGATCTATTCTCGGCAAGGTGAGGGCCAGAGACTACTGTTACCGAATCTGTATTTGACCATATTGTAAATATGGTCCCAATAACCCCTTCTGGTCCTATGGCGTCTACAGGCTTGGGGAGTAATGGTTTACATCTAAAAAAGGTAATTGTATTCCCTTACAGTTACATAAAAAAAAAAAAAACAGATTGCTGTTTAATTTCTAAAAATGTGGGATTACTAGCAGGATTACTGATTCTGTCAACTCAGAGTTTATTTCTGCTTTTTTAAACTGTAGTATGTGCTCATGTGTTTCTTTGTTGGTGTATACTAGGCTACTGCCTGAATATGCTGAATGAAAGGCAGCTTTTCCTATAAATATAATCATTGTTGATCCTAAATATCATGGTTTCTTCTTTTCGGTCACATTGTTCTGTTGTCTTACATAATACACTTCAGTAAAAACACATCTTATTGATATTTATTTTGTCAAACATAATAATCAATTGTGCACCACTAAAGTCCATTGTGAAGTTACAATTGCCACAAAATCAAGTTATTAAATACTGCGCTTATAAATCATATTGAGGTAATACAATTACCCTCTGGGGACTCGTGACAAACGATATTAAGCTTCAGAAATAGCAGGGCGGCCCTTAAGAGGTATGGAGGACATTTATAATGGGTGATGGCAAGGCTAACATGTAACTCACACACAGGTGATTTAAGGCGATATACAGTTTCCTGTAGTTTAAAATGTATCATCCGCAACTGCCAGATTCAAGGGTTGATTAAGAACGTTCTAACAGACACAATGTCGAAGGCTGTGCTTTAAATTTGACCTGCAACATCAGCAGGTCTTTGTGTATATGTTGTATTTAAATGAGGCTTGTACTGCATGTTTACATCTTGATCCAGCCCAGAGAGAATTTAGAAATGTCTTGTAAACGAGTTGAAGAAATGAATGGCATTTACAAGCAACAAATCAGCCCAACATGTGGTGTGAGAGTTATTAAAATCAGTGCTATGGATTCTGCCCCATCAGGTGGAGCATATTGTTTAGAACACCAGCGAAGGTGGAAGGAAACCTCCGACCGACCTGACATTCAGCTTTGAATGAACTCAACATATTACGGCGCGTCTCATAAAATGAATTTGCTTTCGATCAAGCGGTCTGCCGCTCATATTTCAGGGTTCTGAGATAAGGTCAACTGTCATGGGGGGAATGTTTGCCGGATAAAAATTGATGCATAACAAGCTGGAGAGCTGCTTGAAGGTGGGCTCTCTCCTGCTGCAGACCCTGACCTTTACTTTACTCAATTCAATATGGTTCAGCTCATATGTGTGTTTGCACTATTCTGCCAAATTGAGAGTTACCATATGCCACAGAGTCTTTCATCTTATTTCTATCCCTCTTGTATTTGTTACAGTGTGGAGGCACACAGAATCAATCCGCTGTTTCATTCTTTGTCCCATCAGCACCCTTGTGTTCCTTTCTTTATGTGACTGCTTTTATTTTGCTTACACTTTCCGATCTTACTGGGGCTTTATTCATATGTTTTTCCCCAAGCTTTCTTTTCTTTCGAGCGGCTGGATGGAACAGTGGTGCAGAGCAAGACTCAGTGTGCTGCATGTACATGTGAACTCCTGAGCTCTTTGGCCAATTAGCAGGATAAAGCTATCCCAGCAGTTTGTGTGAAAGACTGTATGTGCGAAGGTTTGAGTGTGTATTTGTACATACAGTACATGCATGTGTGTGGGCACAGCTTTGTACTGTGCTCACTTTAATACAACAAAGGTCGGACAGAGTGAAAGTCATTTCTTTTTTCGGGCAGATTGGCACTGTGGACTGCACGTCATGGTGTCAGAGAGTGACGGCATCAGAGAGACCGCCGTTACCTGACTTGCTGGTAATGTATATAGGGATGCATGTGTGTTTTACAATGTAGTCAACTTTCCTCTAATTATTTAAAATAAGCATCCAGTGTTTATAGCAGTGGCCACAGTCTTCTGTGAACACGTGAAAGCAGACTACATTAATTGTCTGGGTAGTTAATCAAGTAAGAAAAATAATTTGTCAGTGTAATTTCCTGCGGAGGCAATAGCAGATCACTAGAGAAGCCTCTGATTGGTAAACACCCCTTTATAGAGCTCAGTGAGCTTGTACGTAAGACAGTGGTCTGAGCTTATTGCTAACATGCTCAAAATGACAATGATGTCTAATGTATGTCTTTTTAATCGTCTAAGCAACTAACAATTGCTAGTTTGAAATGTAACATACATTTTCTGCCTAAATTGTATGCACTATATATAAGATACTTGCATGCAAATGATGTGATTTTCGACAGGGAAGTGTTTCCTCAAAACAAACACAGCTGTATGCTTTTACCAGACATGGCAATAGCAACATTTCTCTTATTCTGTTTCTATTAAATGGCAAATTGCAACTAAATAGAGCATTACCGCCATCATTTGCAACTGTCACCCATGAAGTGCACTTTATGTACAATATCTGGAGACACAGTGCATTGCAATCTCAGTGTGAACATAGGTGAGATTGCAAGTATAGGTATGGAAGAAGGCAAACTGTCATTATAAACTTACATTTCCGAAAAAAGCCAAGCAAGATTTAATGCAAAAGTATATTTTTTATTTCCCCTCATTTCCGTCAAAGTTAAATCTCTCTTTCTAACATATTAAACAGCATCTTTGTTTGAGCCATAACACAAAGAAAAAGTAAATGTTATTTTAAAAGATATATTTTAGTGGAAATCATAAAACCCAGTGACATAACCAATGCATGATAAACTAAAGGACAAATGTCAGATGTAATCCTAGGATTTAGTACATTTATATTAGGGACAAAGGATAAACCTTGTTCTTCTCATTGGATGTTCTGCTTAGTCAAAGACAACATATAAGAACCAATAACACGTCACAAAAGGGATGAATAGTAAATATGAATTGTTTTAATTTAAGAATATTAATCATGTAGACATGGATTACCAAAGAGCAGTAGAAGTGAGAGAAAAATGAAAATAAATAATATTATCAGGTCAAATACTGTAAATGTAGTTGAAGCTGGAAGGGACAGTGACCCCCCGTCCTCATGTAGTGATGGCCATTCCCATTTAATGCCATTCAAACAGATTGGCATTGCCTCCTGAGACCATATCAATCTCAGATTGTATTTTGTAATCCAGGAAAAATCTGTAGTCATGTCATCATTTTAATAATCAGCACTTTTGTAATCATATATTTATTCATTTGGTGACTATTTGTATCTACTTATACTATCTCTCTATCCATCTATCTTTGAAAAAGAGATACATAATATCCTTTGATGACTGATCAGCGGCAATGATTGCTTTATAAAGTGCACAGACCGCTGTATTATCTGAATAGCAGCATTATATCAGATAAGCCAGACATTAAAGATAGTTGCAGGTAAACATTTCAGGTCCTCTGCCACCGTGGCAGATAGGCTATGCTTAGGTTTCCTAATATTAAGAAATGTCATTTTTCTAAATCATTTTTCTATATTAAAAATAGTCAAGTATTAACTTCCTATGATCAATTCCATAGCTTTGCTGTCTGGTACCGCTGAGAGAATTGGAAATGTGTTGCAGTGACAGAAGATATGCCATGTGTTTATAGCAACCTGGTCTCACCAAAATGCGTGAATTGTACACGACTCCTTAACACCGCATTACGTGGCGGAGACACGAAATTATGGAGGTTATTCCCTATCTTTATTCAAGAGCGTGTTCTTTCAATTTGAGAGCATCATTTATTGATTTCACGTTCAGATTGTGTATCTTTTCAGTCAAACCCTTTCCTTGCACTTAGATTTGCTCTGCTTCTGCTCAAACTGTACGCTTGCACTCAGATATATTGCTGCTTGCACAGATTTCCTGTTTTCCAGTTTAAAACCATCTCTTCCACTCAGGCTGCTTCTGTGCGCTGACTGCGCTCGTCAAATTTCTGCTCTCAGTTTTCTGCTCTGCGTTTGGATTTTTTCTGTGCAAAAACCATTTCAAAATCCCTCAACCAATAGGAGGCCAGGTGAAGTGTCATCTTGCTGGCGCGTTCGCTTTACTTATGAGCGCAAGTATAATAAAAGAAAAATAAATGTTTCTTCATGTAATTTTTGTATTTAAGATCGTATGTTGCCCTTTTTTAAGTTTTTAAACCTTTGTTAAAAAGTAACCGCCCTTACAGGACGCTCTAGGAGTAAAGCGAACGCGCCAGCAAGACGACACTTCACCTGGCCTCCTATTGGTTGAGGGATTTTGAAATTGTTTTATAGAGTAGGAAACAACATTAAGCTCTTACTGCGGGACGTTGCAGAAATGTGTGTGTCCACCACGAAAAAGGATCCTCATTCACTTTACATTGTGGTTGTTTCCGTGGTGCCGACCCGTAATTTCCATAGATTTCGTGTCTCCACCACGTAATGCGGTGTTAAGGAGTTCATTTAACGTATTTTGGTGAGATCAGGTTGGTTTATAGTAGCAGACTGGAGCTGACCATGTGAACAAGTTAGCAGGGTTTATGTCTTCGAACAACGATCGATCAAACTCTAATTTTAATGTCATGGTAAACACTGTCATTTATTTCAAGTGATGATAAAATCTATATTTATCTCCTGCCTGTGCGTTATTTAAAGTGAGAGACAGGCCGTGGTTAGCATAAAGATTTAAGTCAGGGGAAACAGTTAGCTTGTCTTAGGGTGCATTCACACCTAATAGTCTGTTTTCTGGTGCGCACCAGACGACATTTTGTTACATTGTTTCATTTTTCAGAAGGTTTGGTTTGCGTTCACATGGGCAAAACTCAAACGGACTATAAACTTTAAACACAAGTCATGTGCTCGGAAATGCTGTTCAACCATTGGTCAGACATTAAGGGGGTACAAACCGTACAAACGCAAATCCCGGCAATTTCTACCGGACCCTCCGCCATGGAGCATCGGCACTTTCGGCAGGTTATTCTCATGCTGCTGTTAATCTGGAGATCAACAGACACTAGCGGCCCGCGCATATGATTATATAATCAGACAACGTCCGTTAAAAAACATTAGAACACAATGAGAGACGTTCTGCAGTAAGGAGGGGCGTTTCACCGACGACAGGTGTTCTTACTTTTATGTAGCTGATGGAGAATTTTTACTTTACATGACACTGTTCATTCTGCTTCACTCTTTAACTAAACAACCGCGGATGTCTTGAAAGACTCTTTCGCTAAAGATTTTGAAGACATCCGCGTTCTTGTGACACGTAATCTACGCTTCCTATGTTTTGGTGTGGACTGTGTTCGCACCAGCGATGAACCGCTCCACAGTTCGCAAGCAAGCGCTCCGAGACCACCTAATTTAGCGGACCAGAGTCCGGTTGTTTAGTTCACTTAAGAGGTCTCGGACTGTGTTCACACCGACCCAAATGAACCGCACCAAGCGGCTAAATGCATCAGGGTTCGAATCAACCGGACTATACAAGGCAGGTGTGAACGCACCCTTAGCTTATAAAAAAGAAAAGTCCTATTAAGTAGTTCAACCAAACAAGGTTGGTTGTATCTATATCAACCTAAGGGTGGTTATTATGTTTCTGTGACAACGTTGCGGTTAGGGTCAGCTTTATCTGCGGTAAATGCCATATTAATTCAGTGCAGAGTGGCAGCCATTAGCTAGCCACACATGCAGGCGCAACTTTCTATGTAAACAGCGTACAAACACTGGTATTTCAAAACAGACAGAGAGAGTGTGACTTCGTTCTCTGGACTGGTTACTCCTCACAGAGCAAATAATAGTTCAACACAATATTAAAGCACCGAATGCAGCATAGAAAACGTTTCAGAAAAGTTTTTTATTTGCAGTTATGGGCAAAGAAAGTGTTGCATTTGACATGTTGGCAACATCCCTGAAGTGCAACACTTCTTGGAGAGACTGTTGCACTTTTTTTTGTAGGGATTAAGCCTACAATCAGATTTACAAACGCACCTGAGCATCCATCAACAAACATTTTCTGCAACTGCAATCTTATCATCTTATGGCACTCCATTACTATTCCTGAGCTCTTGCATTCCATGCGTGGTAAAATAGAGAAATCCTCAGGAGGTGAAGAAAGCCTGACGGTGTGATTGCCAGATGACAAACTTTTGATGGCTTGGAAAGAACTGAAATTACCTCACTGACATCTTGAGAGATTGCTCCTTCCCTCTTCAACACACACATCTAGACCTTTATCGCTCACACATACTGTGTTTCAATGACGGTACAAACAGAAATGGAAAAGAGCCATGAAGAAATAAATATATAAATATCAAAATAAAATCTGAAACAAAACACAGCCGCGCCCTGATTCCACCTCTGAGCCCCAATCTGTGCCAAATAAATGGATGCCAGGACCATCATTTCCATGATGTCAGGAACCTGGGGGGGCAATGGCAGGCAGCACATACATCAG
>NW_011369947.1:20994201-21003608 GCF_000735185.1 Notothenia coriiceps | reverse complement strand
GGGGGGGGGGGGGGCTGATTACCAATGTTTGTGTTTCCACCTCACTTTCACTGCCTCTCAGACTGCTGGAGAGATTGTTTATCTTTCCCTTTTTGACCCAGCATAAAGGCAGGTGACATACCAGTTTATATTGAAAAACACAGACACTGTGTGAATGAGGGAAGGAAATGTCAAACAGCTTATGAAATATAGGCATTTAGAGGAAAACCACAACAAAATATAAACACGTAGAATGGAATGTAAGAGGCGATTATTGATTGGATACAACATATAAATTAGAATCATTGGCTGCAGTGTACTTCAGTTCGTGGACATGGCACTTAAAAAATATGTGCAAAGCCGGTGAAACGAGACAAAGCGCTGTAGGTTAATTAAAAATAATGAGCTGCAACGAGGAGCGGTGTGAGTTATACCTCTGGCTTTTTGTCCCTCCGGCAGCCGGTCGAGCTGCTGATATTATGAACCTTCTGCATCCAAGAGGTGTCGGACGAATGAAATTGTAATGGCCGTTGGACAATTATTATGCCTGTTCGAGATGAGCCCGGCATGAGCAAAATAAATCACAGGCAGTCGCAACAAAGTGCATGACAGTGAGACTTAAACCTAATTTGCTCTAACACTTGGCAACGCCTCAACATCTGTAAAAATGATTGGCAATAGTTGTGACCACAAAACACTGTGCTCATGCTACCCAGTATTTCTTACATTTATTCCTAACAAATTATTTTTTGTAAAACACATCAATTCCGGTTTATAATGTTCCGTTGTAGACCACTATTAACTAAAAGGCATCTAGAAGAGCAATTTAAAAGCTATGATGTGCGTAGTACATTATTAATCATGCACAGTTTTTGATTGGAAAACCATTTAAACAGCATTTCACAACAAATAGCTACCCTCGAAGGTGCTTACAAATGCTAATTAATTCAAACACATAATTGCCCTGAAATCTTTTCACTATCATTTAAAAAAAAAGCTGATGCAATGCCAATGCTTTTAGACTTTCAGAACAGCAGGGTCTGCTTTTTCTCAATGAATATTTCAAGTCTTTAGCTTGTGCATGCCTAAAATAATAGTATGTTGCTAATATTTCATTGCCCTCCCTTTGGCCGTGGCATCGGGGTCGGTGAGTCAGTACAAAATAAAGTTTTAAAAGTGTGAATATCCACTATAGTGACTCTACATGTGGGATGGGCATTGTTCTGTGCAGTGCTCCCTCTCATTGCTCCAGGTAGGCACCTTTATGCTGGTTAGCAAAACAAAATATTCTCTTTTGGCTTCAGCAGGTACTGAAATTATTCGATTTCAGGGGCATGAAATATTTGCATTTCAACCATGCCTGAACACGGACCTCCACTTAATGTATTCAGTCTTTGCTGATCTGGGAAGGCAGCTGCTCAAAACCCAGAATATTGAGCGGTTTCAAACCATAGAATAGTCAAATAACAAGAGTGAGTGGAAGCACAGGAGCGATTCCTTCACCTCTGTCTCTCTCAAGCCTGTGCAGCCTGGTGTGTTTGTCAGAGAGGGGACTCAGAGTCAGGGCCATGACAAGTGTCTGCTATGCAAAGGAAGGATGACAAAGGCAGTGAAGGTAACACCAGCGGACTGTGAGAGGGAATTCAGTGTGAAAAGAATCAATCATTACTCTTCCCACTTCAATGCAGGTTTGCCAGTTTTTTCATCAGCTCTAAGCCAGGCAGGTGAACTTCAATTTAACAATCTGAATAGCTTATAATATTCATGTCTCCAACTCAAAATCAATTATCCATTAGTAGGGATTCAGCTCATGGTTATGCCAGAGTTATGAATACATGTGCCACTTTTTTTCCTACAGTAATTGCTCTTCTGATTAAAAAGCTTTTTAACAAGATCATCTGGGTTGGCATTAACTGTCTTTGACGAGACATTATAGCCAAAGTGAAGTGCCTCTAGGCCTGCTTTAATAAATGTTAGCTTTTCATGGTCCCTAAGAGTGATAAAGATCCTCAATATGCACTTCTGCCCTGACAGCACGTTGGAAACTGCCAGCCAATGAAAGCATCAGGACTGGCTGAGTGATATATGGGTTGCTCCTTCTGGTCATGCACTTTTACCTTACATCTCATTCTGATTCACCGATCTGACATGATACTACTTCTTCAAATTGTACTCTCTAGTGTTTCACAATCATGGGTTGGTTGTTACTTGTGCACTGCACTTACCACATAATACCAGCTCATCCTCAAACTGTAATTTGATCCATATATCTTTGTCCATGTAGAACAATGTTAAAAGAAAACAGCACAATAACTGCATTGCAGTCCTTTTCCTTCGTCCCAGTGGATTCCAGTCTCTCTAAAGTTGTGGGTGCAAAAGTCTCTGATGTTGCTGGGTTAGCCTGAGTTATATTTAATCCAAAGAAATAGTCTTAGATGCTAGCTCAGTTAGCTTAGCTTCCATCTTGGCTCACCTAAGGAAATAAATCATGCATCTGTTACTTTTCTTCAGGAGGCTGACCATGAAAGTGTTCCCAAAGGTGTGTTTATGGCCATCCTCACCTTCATTAAAAATAACGATGCCATATCACCAAATGTGCGTGACATTGCTGTTTTGTTGGAAGAGAACACTGCACTGCATGACCTACACCTCTCCCATACATGTGCATACCTCTTTGGACTACAGCACAATGAACATTGATTATCCAAGCTGATGTGGTATACCTTTGAAGGAATGCAGACTATCTTTTACAAGCTTTTGTCTTTCGCATAAGAAAACAAAGCTTTTTCTGTGAATGTTAATGGTGTAGCCAGACATGACTTTAACAGATTTGTCTTCTGTTCAAGTGCATTGTGGCAAGTGGTTATGTACAACTCTACAGTCAGTCATTTTGAGCCTGCATGTCCCCTCCTCTTCTTGAAAAGAGAATTAAAAAAATTGGACATTTGTGGAAGTGTCAGTTGCAATTTTGCAAGATTTTTATTTTCAACTATTTTCAACCGTTCAAGTTCATTTTCAGTGATCAGGTAAAACGTCAGTGTATTGGTACACTTGTGCAGCCAATCATTTTTCAGAATAATGTCCCATTTGCCTACATCTTTGGCATTATCAGTATTTATATCACCAGCTGATCTGCATTTTAAATTGACTATGTTGTAAACTGTTTCAGGCCCAGTAGGCCTACACTTGTTCACACTATTCACAATCATTGATAGACATTTTTTGAGCATGAAGTTTACGGCTACTATATTCTAATGTGACTTTCTGTTGTACTCGAGACAAAGAGGAATAAACAAAGTATTAGCATTCAGCTGTGTGCCCTTTATTTTATTTATTGCCAGGCCCCCCTTACCGAAGCTAGCTGCTGTTTGGTGTCATGTTAGCTAGCTCAAGCTGACTAATGCCTATCAACATAAAGGGAACACTGCCTTTATTTATGGACTCTCTCATTTAGAAGTACAGTAATGGCCGCCTTTATGTTGCTCAGTCAATACACTATGCCATTGAGAGTTCATTGCCATAACTCAAGTGTGTAAATGTAAGATCACACATGCAGGTGTTCCTTTTGTTCTGTCTCCCCATCCTGTTCCAAACTTATTCCAACATGATAAAATATAGCATTTGGCAGAGCTAAACCCAGCAGGGAATGATTCAACTTTGTAGTCATGACTATGCTCCCATTATTTTTAATCCCTCCTGAGTGTTTTTCCTTTTGCGTTCTGGCATCTCAATATTTCACGTAAAGCGTTCGAATGGGACCCGGCAGAGAGGAGCCTGGCCTTTTTTCAGACCCAGGTTGGAATTGTCTCAGAAAGTCGACGTCGTATATCTCACCTGCAACACAAAGCTGCTGCAGCTCTCAGAACAAAGAGCCCCCACCCCCGTCCCCTCTGAGAAGTGTGGCACAGAAAGTGATACAGTGGCTATAAAATCCCTGCGGACCTGAGTGTGTTTGATGCTTTTTGTTTGGATGTTACCGCTTTACATTTCAGAGGGAACTGAAGTGTTGGGTTTTTGTTTTTGTGATTTATTTTCCTTAATTTTCAGCGTGCTGAGGTGTTCGGATTCATATTGGTCGGAGTCGTAAATAGAGCAGAATACTAATCTCATCCCAGTTTTAAAGAAGAAAACAAACACAGAGTGTGTGCTGTTGCCATGGATTTGAAAGTCCAGCAGACATTTGCTGCAGGTGCGTTTATGTGCCCTCATAATTACCCTTATGTTGCATCCACAACCTCCCTGGAAAGATTACTCAAGGTCTGTTCTCCTAAAGAAATAACTGCTGGAAACAAAGGCTTGTTTAAGAAACGTAAAAATTATCATACTCATGCCAACGTTTTCCCATGTCTGTATTTGTGAGGCAAATGATCAGACCCTTGTGTGTTTAGTATTTTACAAATATTTATGTGTGTTGTTTATTTTGCGCAAATTCATTTAAGGGTTGAATGTCCCTATTTGCCTCAGGGTGCATCACCCCTATACTGTATAGTGGTGGAGGAATGAGTCCTAAAACCTGGAAATTAGTCAGCATTATAGCATTTCCATTTCCCTCGTCTCTAAGTCATTTTTCTTTTTTTTATCGTGTATTGGGTTAGCTGCCTGAAATCATCTATGTGGTTAACACAAGCTGACGAGATTTTCACTTTTTGTTCTGAATAAATAACCCTCTCGTAGATGTCAGAAGCTTCTATGTGTAATAAAAACAGATTTTTCCAATAAGTGACTAAATAAACTACTAAACGTCATCACGCCCAACACGAGGAGCTTTGTGGTGATGTTGTTTCTTTATAACCTAATGTTAACTATTTGCCTCTGCTGATCAAAAGCAGATGTTCATATGTAGAGATTATCTAGTATTATTATTATTATTCCCATTTATAAAATCCACTGTATAATGAGCTGCTTGCAGGCTCTTATGTTGTAAGTGGCAGGAAATAAATTCAGGACAATCTATGTTGATCCTTTCAAAAGGAAATGTAGTGAGAATGTAACAGCTTAAGGAATGTGGGCAAGCTTGGAACCTACTGTCATCATAAACACCATTTCTATGATCAATGTACAGCCTTGTGTCCTATAAATAGTTTCTGTACAACAAAACTGCATCATTAATTATGTTTCTAAGGTTTGTTATTAACATACCACAAATATGTTTTGAATCAAAGTCGGCAAAAAAAGGTCTCATAGGTAGAAGAATAAGAAAAAGTCTCAAATCACCAGAGGTGGTAAGTAACTAAGTGAAATGTACGCAAGTACTGTACTTAAGTACAACTTTGAGATACTATTTACTTGAGTATTTCCATTGTATGCTTCTGTGTACTTCTAATCCACTACAGTTCAGAGGTAAATGGTGTACTTTTACTCCACTACATGTATTTAGTACCTTTAGTTACTTTACAGATGTGGATGAATGATGTGAAATATAATCAAGTGTTAAATCAGACTTTAGTTCCATCTGGAGTAAATCCACAAGCTACCCTTTAGTATACAAAGTCATTCAAACTAGCTGCACCTTTACCAGCTTTGAGAACACTTTAATGATCAATCATTATAAAACATATCATATCTATTATTCTGAAATGGACCAATCTGCACAATCACTACTTTTACTTTTGGTACTTTAATATTTTGATGCCATGTGCTCAACACACTGTCTGTCCTTTATCAGACCTCACACTGGGGGCTTGTTAAAACATCAAATCCAAAAATACAGAAGAACATTCTCGTTTTTTTATTGGTAACAATTAAATCATGTTTCCCCGTCTAGCCATTCGAGCCCTCATAAAAGCAAAGCTAACAGGATTAGCAAACGACAACTGATTCATCCTTATCTGCTCCAGACAACCTCCTCACTTTGCTAAGTCAAACAAGGAGAATCACCGCATATTTTAGCGCGTCAATCTGCCAAATAGAGAGCGACTGCTGTAGCAAACTAATCTATCCTGCTCCCCAGGAAAATGATGCAGCACATAACTCACCACGATGGCGTCCTTCCTCCCCAGGATTGACTAATGGCTTTTTCCTCAAATGCTGAATCAAAAGAAACAAACTGGGTACGCACAGCAGATATGGCTTTGTGCCAGCCGCGCTGAAGCCAAATGTTTGTTCTTGTAGTACTGCATTGACTCCCACTCAATTCTAATGCTGATTCGTTGCTATTGTCATATATTTCATCCACAGTTGTTGAATTGACATTACGGAGACAGACACAACCGACTCTCATTAAGCCAGCAGAAGGCCTGTTTTATTGATAAATGCTCTTCTTTTTGTTGATTGTTGCTGATTTCTTTTGGATTTGTCATTAGAGTTGTCACGTTCCAGCTGCAAACATCCAGACTGGCAGCCGGCGATGATGAACAGCAGATGTGAGCCGGGACTTTATTCCTGATGTCAAGTTATGTTCATCCAAAAAATATGCAATTATCCTCTCCACGATCTGCACCCCATTACCATAATTATATTTGTGGCTCTTCCCACTGTAATAACTTGGCACAGACGAGGGAGTATTAACATGCTGCAGGTTAGGACTATGAAATGATACAACAGGTATCTGTCTCTGTTTGATGGGGGTTTTAATAACTTCATAACTCAGTTACAATGCGCTTACAATAGTTACGTAACTTAAACAGTGAGGCATGCTGTAATAGGCACATGGAAGATATATTATCCAGGCTGACTAATACAATTTCATTATTTCCAATTAAAGAACACATTAAGGTAAAACAAATCTGATTAACACAGTTGCAAATGATTAGAAGAACAATGATGAAGACTGAGTGAAAAATAAGAACTTTTACAACAAAAAGCCTGGATGGTTGTGCTGTTTGTGCCTTCTCTTAAGGGAGGCTAAATGGACACTGCTGTGACAATGCACTGGGCTTGAATCCATCAGGACTTCATTTATTCAAGTGCAAAACATAGTGCTCATTGAAATGTTTTTTCTCTCAGGAGGAGGATTCAAAAGACACAAAACATCAGATAAAACTGAAAAGTAAATCTAAAGTGCACGGGCGGATCAAGAACCTGAGTGCATTGAGTTTGTTCAAATGTAGTGCATTATTTACTTAGACACACAAACACACACAACTCATCAAAAACAAATGTTTGGCTTTTGATTCAGAAGCCTTCAACTTCTCATGCTTTATAAAACTACAACATTTTGAGAATAACCCTAAAGATGCTATTCTTGTACAAAACCTCAAACATGAGACGTAAACAAATTATAATTTCATATAACAGTCTGTTTTTATAAAAATAAATTAAACAAAACTGAACTTTAAATTAGTTTTATTGACTAGAGCTTTTAATAATTAAAAAACAAATGAATGCATTAACTACAAATTATTTTTCCACTTCTTGTTCTACTTCCATTTCTCTCTCCGCATCAGTGGGTACAAACATGACCCCCTTTTTTGGGGGCTTAATATCGCAGACTTTACAGTCTTGGGAAATATGTGCAGCAGCATTCCTGTTGATGTTTCCCACCGTCCCACAGCAGCTCTAATCCTGGCTCAGCCCTGGGACCCCTCCCCTCAGTAATACTGACACACACAGGGTATTTGAGAGCTTTAATGATGACAGACTGCAGGTGGTGAGTTCTGTCCCTGGCTGGTGCGCTTCAGAGACGGCAATATATTTGACAGGATTTAGTAACTGATCTAATAGTCGTGGACAGTGAGTGCCAGGTTAGGATGAGATTAGAATCCGTGGCCCTGCCCCCTTTTTTGTCTTGGTGACCAATCAGAGAGGGATGTGCTGAGGCTCCATGCACTGTACTGGCCTATTTCATTATGGATTTATGTGTCATGCTGACCCTGTGTCCCTCCTTCTGTTTCATGTGAATCTGTTCTCTCTGGGTCTGCATGCCAACATACTTGTGTGAATGTTGGCTGAGCATATACACCGGCTCTACTTAAATAAATTGAGGTAACAATTTGCATTGATCTTTTTAAGTATTTTCAATTTAATCGATTATTAAATTAATCCCAGTACCCATTTATAATCTGATTAACTCCTTTAGTTCAGTACTACAAACATAATTGCTTTCACCTTTAAAAACTAAATTAAGTTGAACCAACTTAATTTTAATCGTAAAGATGGAGTGATATTAAGTTGCATTTTGTTTAATTTAAGCTATTGCCATTTATTTATTTAAAGGTCCCATGTCATGGCCATTTCTACTGATCATAATTCCATTGTTGAGGTCTACTAAAATAGATTTATACTGTGCAATTTTCCAAACTCACATTGGTTTCTCATACAGCATCTCTGTATAGTATGTGTATTCACTCTCTGTCCTAAACGGCTTGTTGGAGCTCCTGCCCCCCCCTCCCTATGAGCCCAGTGTGCTCTGATTGGTCTCTGACTGGCTCGTTGCTGCTCGCAGCCTGTCTGCTCTGCTGATCAGAAAGGCTTCCGTGTCTGCGATACACAGAGAACAAGCGAAACTCATCCTGAGCACACACAAACACTCACAGCCGAAGTAAAAACAATAAGTGTGGCTTGATATTGAGTAAGAAAAAGGTTTATAACCAGGGGTGCACATAACTTTCTCAGTGAGGTACTCAGATGAGTACCTGGAGTCAGTGTTTGGTACTCCAACTTTTGGCTCCACTCAAAGTTATTTGATGAAGCCCTCTGTATCTCGAACGTCAACGGGGGGGTGGGAGACTTTGTGTACTTCGTGACCACAGATCGTGAAAGCTGTGATCAGCTGTTCTAGCGCAGTTCTCCAGTGAAGGGGGGGAGTCTCCCTCCGCAGCCGGTTGGCATAGTTTTGGCACAATTCCGTTGTACAGACCGACGTTAACAGCAGCCCTGTCTGTGCACACGGAGACCGACTCTGTCGTCCGGTGATCTAACCGCCTTCTCAGTAGTTGGGAGTTCATGTGGACCACATCGTCTCATTTTGAGATTGTGTCTTTTCCTGGACAGATACGACGGGGGCTTGCGGAAGTAACCTCTAAAGAGTAAAATGAAGGACCCATAGCATAGAAAATCCCTATGGGTCATCGGTGCGGGTCTCGATACCGGCGTGGGAGACGGTCTGAAAGTGCTTTGTTTCGAAGGGGTTGGAAAGTCGCTAAGTACGGCCTATACATGTCGCATCCCGTGACTTCTTGCTACGACAAGGATGAAACAAACCTGGTCGCCCTCGTAAGCCCATGTGTTGGACATTCATAAAGTAACAACAAACACATAATACTTGTTATCCACATAGATGGTGCTGACAAATTTACCCATTTGGAAAAAGCCTGATGATGCAAAAACCCTAACGCCTCTTTACGAGAGACGTCTCCGGGTAAGAGTGTCGCAATATTTCTCCCAACGTAATATTGACCATGCGTCATGCGATACGCGCCGTTGTTAGACTTACGCATGGCAGTGAACACAGTGTTTCGCGTAAACGCATGGGCTGCATGAACACTTCG
>NW_011369947.1:20987419-20994156 GCF_000735185.1 Notothenia coriiceps | reverse complement strand
TTGGCACAATGGGCTAGAGCGTTGTTCATCAGCATCAAAGGGGCGTCTCCCAATAAAATAGTAATGCATTCAATTATAAGTTTTATTATTGATTATTAATATCTATTATGTCTTGAAACCAGCACGGTATCCATATTCACTTTTATAGAAACATTCTTTCATTACCGACTTCTGTATATATAAAATATCTCAATACATTTTACATTTTATTTAGCATCACCATAACATTGACAACATTTTTTTAAAACAGTATTAACATTCAAAATAAAACATAAAGGGTATATGCTTACTGACTGTTATATTGCTTAGTAGGAGCACAGACAACAAACATCTAACTTTGAAAACAAAAAATGTTGATCAATAACTTAGGAAATATAAGTAAGTATCTTACCTGGTGTAATTCCAATGATATTAAGAAGGTAAAACAAAGTGAAATGGTTTAAAATACGCCTCATCCGTATGACTGTGTCTGTATGGGAGACAGTGATTCTGATCCAAGCTTGTGTCTTGCTTTTTTATTCCATCGTGCTCTCTTCCTTACACAAAACTCTAGTATGAGATAGGAGTAAAGAATAGGGCAACATTAAATAAGTTGTGTTGTTATTTTGTTGTTGTTGTTCTGGAACTAAAACTGAAGATTTCTGGTTTCTTAAACAGTTATCGTGTCGTTTCTGTGTTTTACTTTCACACAACTATCACACAGTTTGCAGAAACAGTATACCCCAGTGCAGCTTTCTTTTGAAAGTATTTTGCCTCAGTAATGTATTGAGTAAGAGAAATGCGGAGTGACCAAGCTGCGGGCTCAGCAGTCTCACCGCGATGGTTAGAGCTTGTCCAAGTGCGGGTAAACATAGGAAGCAAAGTTGTGTGAGTCAGAGCTGTGATAGGGGGCCGCGTCGACTGCATGGAGAATTATTGCAGAAATTGTGTTTTAATAACAGGCATTTAATAATATGTATTATGTACCATTTAGTGTTTCGATTACATAAAAAGCCTTTTTGCTTATTTGCAAATGGAGCACAGTTTCCTGGTGTGTCTAATTGTCTGATTATGTTCACCTGGGCCCCGCTTGTTTCTCGCTCCCTCCGCACCTGTGTCTTGTTGTGTGATTGAGTCTTGTGTGTATTTAAGTCTGGGTCTCTGTCTGGTCTTGGTCGGTTCGTTCTTGTTCCATGACTAGTTCTGCGGGAGTGTTCTGTGTTGTCATTGTACATATATATTCATAGCCTGAAATAAAGAAGTTTCTGTTTATATCTTCCTTGGGTCCTGCTTGTTTCACAAACCGTGACAGATATCTTTGACATTTTACCGCAGGTATCTTTAGTTTGGTATGCAGAGTCATTGAAAATGCTAGAGGTGTGAAACACTGAGCTCTGAGAAAGGAAGTGGTTGTTATTGTTTGTGCAGGACGCCAGCTAGAAGAGTTAAAGTAAAGCAACACATAAACTAATGTGAGTAATAAACGGTGCAAACTACACCTTTTACAGTTTTTATGTAATGTATTGACACAATTGTAATGTTTTATTTTCCATCGTTTGCTTCATCTGGTGCAACATACACCAACTGAAATGTAAAGTTCCGTGTTAATCATCCTGTAATTGACTTTCACATTAAAATCTGCTTTCTTGACAAACGTTTGAATTAAAAAAAGCTCTTTATCAAAAGTTCCCAAAACAAAGATAAGAGAGGAACTTTGAAAAAGGGAGGTTCATATTTTCACGTCATGCATTATGTGGTTTTTACAGGAAGAAGACTTGGTGATGTGTTGTTAGACCTAAACAGGACTCACACTGTAACCTGTGACATTGAGTATTCAGGCAGGGCAACCGGAACAGAGACTGTCATGTTCATCTTCGTGATTCTGGGGCTGCTGGTCTGCACTGAGGCACAAGGTAGGATAAAAACACGTCTAATTCAATGTTTTAACATGATCTAATTACAGTCATTGTGTCCTGCTTAAAACAGGCTCTTGTCGCATCCGAGATTTGAAGGACTTCTGTTCCTTCAATCACTATTCTTGCATCCGCACCCCTGGTCAAGACAATCTTCAGCACCTCATTGCTAACTTCCACTTCACCATCCTGGAATAAGTAGATTAGAAAATAAATTTCAGTGTTTTTGGTGCAATCAGATTTGAAAACATTGCATTTCGTTTCAGGTTAACACAAGTTACAGATTTAAGCATCTTCTGTCACAGTCTGCTTTCTCACTCACCTATTTTCTGCATTAACATTCCTTAGTCACCTGGTAGTCACACCCTGTCTCTCTCTCTCACTCTGTTACACCCATCAGCTCCATTAGTATTTAGGCCCACTTCACTTTCACCTCAGTGCCAGATCGTACTTTGCAGCATGCCAGTATTTCCCGCTCTGAACTGCTCAGCCTTATTATCGGGCATTGTCAGTTGCTGTTGAAATGTATTTTAAATTAGTTTTTATTCAAATGTAATGTTAATTCTAACAAGAAAAAAAAAGGTAAATTAGTATACCTAAAACCGCCAATGGGTCAAATGTACCCGCTATTGATTTTCAATGTACGATGTTCTTTTATTTATCATGTAGAACAGTGAGCTTTGATCGCACAGGGATGAAACTAATACCAATAGAATATGTGGCCTCTCAGCTTTTCATAGGATATAGTTTGTGCAGAACTAATTTAATACAAATCACAGTTGCATTACACACAATGCACTGTTTTTTGAGAACAAAAATTCGTAACTAATGTAATTTTTACATTCTGACGAAAAATAAAAATTATTATGAATACAAATAAAATAAAAGAAGCCTCCCGTGAGTTACTACAAGCTATAAAGTAGATTTTAAAAACGTTTTATAGAATAAAAGTTCACTGCGGGACGTTGTAGAAATGCGTGTGTGCACCACGACAAAGGAGCCTCATTCACTTTACATAGGGGTTGTTTGCGTGGTGCAGACACGTAAATGTAACAAAGTTCGTGACTCCACCACACAATATGGTATTAAGGAGTCGTGGTGGAGTCACGCATTCTGGGGAGATCAGGTTGGTTAAGGGCTACAAGGGAGATTTTCCTGGTATATTCACTTATCTGCAGCACTACTACTCAAAAGCAGACAGGACCTGGATAGGTACATCTTAATCCTCCTGCTCTAAACATTCAGAAACTCTCCCTGTTTAGCCTTTAGCCCCCTGCCAGGCCAGGATTACTCAAAAAGGGGTGAGGAGCCTCTGAAGGGACGGCCCAGCAGGTTCTCCCTGCACACCGACAGCTTTCTGGGGGGGGTAAGCTGCTGCTGTCTGAGCGTGGTGTGCAGGAGATGAAGTCCTGCTAGCTTCTCCGGCCTCTGCCTCCACAGGAGAAAGGCCACAGCAGGCCAGCTCTCAGCAGGGCGGGCAGACGGAGCAGAGTCTCCACAGGGAGGGCTGCTGGAGGAGGGGGGGGCCGGCAGCTACCTCAGGTTAGGTTCAGGTCATCTCAGGAAAATACACCCAATGTGGATACCTCACTGTCCATGCACAACCCATTCTCAATGTCTCTTATCACTGCTAATGCCAAAATATTCATAGTTACAAAGTATGCTAACTACCTTTTACAATATTATCTGTTTCATGTGTTTTGACGCCGATGTTTTTTTTTTAACAGTGGTCTGTTTTATTTGAAAGCACTTTGTTTTTTAACGTGCTATGTTAATGAAGACTTGTGTTATTATTATCGTCTGCTCCTGACTTGTGATTAGCAGTTTTTAATTGATCATTATTATTTTATATTAACATGGGATCAAATGGCTCAGAGATCAAAGATTCTACTCGTAGCGACCTGCCTGATTGGTCATTTTTGTTGTTGCTTTTTAGCCTCTTTTTTCACATTTGCTCACCAACAATTTCAACCTTATTCATCAGACAGCAAAGAAAATACTTTAACTGCTGTTTATCTTTTCTTTTCAATATTGTTAGGTTTTGTGAAATGTTTTGACCTTCAAGTTCACCGAAGGAAAGGGTTTTTTCCTCTGCTACCTAGTGGGAGAAAAAACCTAGTTAGCAAAACAAGTTAGCCATAGCATTATTATTTATTTATTTTTATAATGGGATAATGTGTCAGTATTGTGTTTCGAGCGACGATAACCGCAGTGGTCTGGGTTGAAATATGTCATGCTGACTTGAAGTGTTGGAGGGGATATACCTTTTATTAAATATTTATTTTCAACATGGGGTTGATCCATATCATCATATTAATAGTATCATTAATTTGATGTTGCTATGACCGGTGCAGGTGGGTGTGTTTGGGAGCGGGAACACATGGTGGTGCTGCAGAGAGCTGTCATACGATCCTCCTGGGAGCATCCTCTCAACACACACACATCTCTGGGGTGCCGTTACACCCCTACAAGCCTAGAGTCAGAGAGCCTGTTTATATAATATGTGCGCTCTCTGGAGGTTTTTTTTCCTTGGCACAGAGAATATCTCTTTATCTTTTATTAAGATATCACAGTAGGGAGAAATGCCTGAGAAAAAGTCTGGGAAAGGTCAAGTGCCTAGGAGGGACAGACGGGGAAAAAAGACAATTTCTCATTCATGATTGATGATGATCCGCCTGCAAAGCGCCACGGCTCACTGTGTGGAACAAACACAGAGAGGTCACACACAAAAGGAGGATGAGCACTCTCCTGCACTGCTTTGACCATCACAAAGTCACACACACACCAGAAGACTCAGAGAAATCAGTTTTACAGCCCAAAACCCAGAGGGTTCAGACAGCAAAAACTGTTAGGGGAAATACCTGTTACGAGCATTTGGTGTGACAGAAGGTCAAGAACGGCCAAAGCTTCAATATTTTGTAATTAAGCAGACCGGTGCAATGAGAAGATAACTGTAAGGCTTCCAGGGGTGCAGTCTGGCTTTAATGAACAATGGATTCCTGATGTTTGGATCAGAATAAATTGAAAAATCTTATGTTTATGCAACACGAAAAGCTAAGATAAGGGTTGGTAGAGGTTAGGTCTAAGGTTAGTAGGTGTAAGGTTAGTGGGTGTCTTTGAGTAGTTGTTTTAAACCTGCTTTTAGCAGCAGGATCACACCATAGCTGAACATAGAAAATAATGCCACAAACAAAGACTCATCGAGAGAAAATCTGAAGTTGCAGAATTCACAGTGTAAGTCAACGTGTTGAGGCCCCAAAATGATGTCCAAACAAAACGTGTTGGCAGTTTATTGGTCATTTATTAAGGTCGGTACATTTATTCTCCCAATACATCCGTGCATTGACGGTGTTTAAAGAAATATTGACACAGATAGCACTTGTGGTGATCAGTCACTATTATTGTCTTATTGTATACGTTTATGAACTCTATTAATGGTATTGATTTTACTTGATAAGAGAGACATTTGTGTATCTTTCTTACCTGGTAACTTGGGTTGTCCCCGACTAACAATTTGCAGAGTCAAATCTAATTTGATTTGCTCAATGTTTGATAGACTGATAGATTTGGTTAGCCTGCTTCCTTTTTTTTTTGCGTTGTAAATAATACTTACTTCCATTGTATCAATTCCAACATAGAATGGATACAACAGTAATAAAGAGAGACAAGCAAAAATATATATCCAGCGCTCAGCTTTATTATGCTAGTGCTGTGTAGAATTATTTGAATTGTGTTGTTGTAAGATGGTCTTTCAAATGTAGATAGTGATTATACATCACATGACAAAGATCGAATAAAAACAAGAATCATTTTCAAATTTGAATAAGAGTAGAATTAATTGGCTAATATTCATACTAAAATAAGCTATACTATACATCATGATTTTTTAGAGAAACCAAGCAATTCTATGTCAAATCAGAAAACAAGCGCCCCCATATAACTCAATCCCGATCCCTTCATCTCCACCACATTTCCCCTAATTTTCTACCAAGATCGAATCGACTGTTCCGAGTCACCCCTACTGCTGATTAGGTATTTGTTTTAAGTGATTTTGTATAAGGCATATGCCTTGGCTCAGTTTGTTGGCTTTGTATCGGCAATCTTCAACTTCAATTTTCTATGAGAACTAGCACACCTCAACATGTACAAATGCAAACAAACATTGAGTAGCTCACCTGGTGGAGAGGGCGCAGAAATACGAGTCTTTACTGCTGCATGTCTTCCATTGATTGTGTTTGTGTAGTATCAAATAAAAGCAAAATGGCTTGAAAAACAGAATGTAATTTCAAAAGGATGCATACAACTGATTTAATTTGTCTCAAGCCATTCCACATTTAGCACATTTATAGTAGAAACACTTAAGACAATCTCTGTACTAACCGGATCAGTCACAGATCTCCATATTTTATACACGCTGAAAGAAATAGCATCATTCAAGTTGCTTGGCAAAAATAACCCATTTTAGTCCTATGCGTCACCTAAGACATACAAAGCAACAGGGTCCTGAAGGAATTATCTTGGAGATGGATCTCATTTTAACTCGGCCTCTTATGGCATTTACAATTATGCTTTTGACACACTAATACGACTGCTAAAGTATTGACATCATAACAAGACTCCAATTTCAAGCTGCCCATGACAGATGCTGTGATAAATGTTCCGTATAAATTGATGCAGAATAAATCTCTTGGCAAACAAGACGGCCATAAACAGCTTGTTGGCTGCTGAATGCTTATTTGCATTGACTAGACAGGAAATTATTAAATCAACCCTGAATATTCTTCATCAGGGAAGTAAGGGAGAGAAATGACAAAGCGACCAAGGGTGTCAGGCCCCCCCCCCCCC
>NW_011369947.1:20973736-20987264 GCF_000735185.1 Notothenia coriiceps | reverse complement strand
CCAATACGTGCTGTCATCCAACTGCGAAAACTTACATTGGTCTCTAGTCCGCAGCCGGAGAAGAAATGAGTCGCTCAGGGACCGTCTGCAAAGTGCAACTCCGAAAAAGAGAATACAATAATATTCATCACTATTATACAGCTTATTAGCTACCAACTCACCACACAGATAAATAGTCTCCTGTTGGTCAGAATACATGCAGAGAGTTTGGAAAGAATGTGGCTTTCGAATAATTTTGGCTGATATTTCCCTAAATGCTAAAATCTTCATAAATATGGCATCATCAAGAGCTAAAAAAGGTGAGTGAAATGAATTCATTCAAAAGTTATTTGGCTCCTTTAGTACTGTAGCCTTGAGAAAGGAAGACTGAAACTGGTCTACAGGCATATTTCCACCGCGTTATTATCAATCATGCAGTTTTTGGAGACTTTGTGTTGTTTTTAACCCAATACATTTAAGAATATAAGCTTCCCTTCTTTTTCTTGTTCCTGTTGAGAAAATAAAAAATGAATACTCGTGTAAATGAAATTAATTGTTTGCCCCTGTATATACTAGAAAATAACACTTATGTTTACACATATTCCCTAGTTTTTCAGTCACATTTGATCTATAATGATGGAGCCATTGGATTTGTCAAATATAGAATCAAACAAACCATATTTCCAAATCTCTGCTGTAGTCTGACCACAGAAGACTATTGATGTGTGTAGTGAGTTAGGCTAGAAATTATATCGTATAATAGTAACGCTATTGAAGATGATGCCATATTTATTGAAAGATTGATTACATATATAGAATCTTCCCGAAATTATTCAAAAGCACATTCCTCTTCAAAACTCTCTGCTGTAGTCTGACCAACAGTAGAACTATTGGATGTGTGTAGTGCGAGGTTTGTAGAAATATACTGTATAATAGTGAGTGATTGCAAGCATGCATATTTATTCGAAGATGTTACACTTAAAATTCCCCACATTACTCAAAGGCACATTCTTCTAAACTCTCGCTGTAGTATGAGCATCATGGAGACTATTGATGTGTGTAGCTCGCGCTCTTCGGTCTATACTCTCTCTACTCGCTCCGCGTGATTGCTCTTCTCTCGTATCTCCTCTTAATTTTAGGTGTTGCACTTTGCCGACGGTCCTGAGCACTGCCGTTTCTTCTCCGGCTGCGGCAGAGCTCTCTCTCGCTCGTCCCGCTCCGGAGGACCGGCGCATATTGCACTTTTTTCTTTTTATCACACCTGTGATTGTGTTGTCAACCTTACCACACGGTACTTAGAAGACGTCATTTGTGTCTGATAAACGTTTTGTTTCATATTATCTGATCCGTGAAATCAGAATCTGCCAACCTATCGTCTAACTTTACCAACTCGCAGCAGCGCGGATGCTCGATCCAGTTGTCGTATACACATTTGCTCTCCGTGCCCTATCTTATACCTAATACAGACGGTGTCAGATGCCGGCGGATGTGGCCGTTGTTGAAGGCGTCTTCAGGCTCCGCATCGCAGCGCTCTCCCTCGGTGTGGAGCTTGTCAGGCTCGGATCCTAACGCCGCTTAAGCCGGCCAACTAAAAGGTTGTTTTCCGTTCCCGTTGTCATTTTTTTAGACTCTTCGCTTCTTTGCTTGGTGAATCCAAGCTGTGACGCTTGGCTGTTTTCGTTTGCCATATTTTTTTATTACAAAGCAGAGTTAACAAACATATCAATATGAACATTTCAAATACCGCGCCGGCATCACCGCCGTAACCATAGCAAACGTAAGTAAGAATGCAGTGCAACGCCGCCACGTACAGATGGCAACACCCAGACATATTCAGAAATATAAAACAAATATTCAGAAACTGTAATGAACAATAACTATTATTTAATTTCAAGAACTATTATTTACAGAAACTCAACATTTCTAATCTGTGTGACACAAATATGAACGATGTTTTGGGCTCCCCCTATTTATCTCAAAGTCAGCCTTCAGGGGAGCTCCCTCCCTCTTCGGGGGAGCCAAGCTCCTCCTAGCTCCCCCCCATTTCGAACAGTTTCTGTGGCTGAATGGCCAGCGATTAGGTGCGGCGCATTTATCATAGGTGATCAGAGCTAACTGCCTGCTAAGAATGATAAGAATAAGAATAATGTGTATTGAACTGGTTTCATTAATTAGTGAGTTTATTTAACACTAGAACCGCCAATCGGGTCAATTTGTGTGATGTGTGTTGTGTGTGTGCAATGTAACTTTTTTTCAATAAAATATTAAAGTCTCCCAGTCCGTGACTTTTCCTGAAAGTGTGTTATGTAGCACCCATGTTGTTAAAAATTGCATTCTAATAGCGGGATTTGACGGGTTTAGGTAGGCCTATACAAAAACCTCTGGCGGTTCTAGTGTTAAGGTAATTAGGTACAGTAGAAGCCCTTTTTTATCAGTAACAAATTTAGCAGTTGAACATAAAAGTCAACTAACTGAGGTTCATTGCAATGACAGTGTTGTGTCTAACTGTAAGCTTGTCACTCAGAGTAACCTACGTTAATTTAGCTGCTGGAGAAGAAAGATCAAGGGGGGAGGGGGGGAGAGAGCTGTGGTTGATGGGCCATTAGTTGTGTAAATACACAGCTGAGAGCTGCCGTTTCATTCAGACTGTTTAAAAAACGGTAACAACGGACTATTTTTCTTAGCGGATGCATGTCAATTTAAATCAATACATACAACTATTTTTTAAATCAATAAAAACATTTTCTAAATCCATAAAAGCATTTAAATTAATATTGGGAGTCATGTCGTTACTTTGTTGAGAATGTGGCCATGTAATAAGCGGGATAATTTGCAGCGACTTGTTCCTTATGGGGAAAATAACACCCGTCATCCAGATGAGGATCCCTCCGCTAGAGCTTTGGGATCCTGATCGACCGACGAAGCCCCATTAAAATATACATATTTTTGGTGAATTACTGAGTTTAGGCACGTTAATAACGTTTTAATGAAGTTGAATACAGTATATTCATATGTGTCAGTGATTTCATGTCAATTCGGTGAACATAAACATAAATGATCGTGGTGAAGATGATGATTAAATTAGGATTAAAAATCGAGAGCCGGGCTGCATTTCCTCCCGTTCGTTTTTTTCGACTAAACAACATTATTTTGTTAAATAACAACATGGTGATGTTTTGTAAATGATTACATGTCTCTTATTTAGCACAGAGTATGATATCCGTGACATATGGATCTTAACAAAGTTCTGCTGTACATCCAGCGTACTGTATCTGACTTTATTTCACATGAGCTCCAGTGTGGAACCCCACTGCACCCCCTGGTGGATCAATGATCCATTGCAGCTGGCTTCATTATAATTACATTTATCTATCACGGTGGCGGTCTCAAGTCAAGCTGGAGGTTTTCCCTTGAGCGAGGGCAGACCACGTACCAATCACGACCCTCGCGTTTCAAACTGTCTGAAATTAATCGCTACATCTGTAAATGCTAATATTGGCACTTGGTTAAAATTACAAATCTAACTTGATGTTAAGCTGGTATAATATGCTAACTATCCTAGTTTAACATTTTAGCATACTAACATAACACAATGTTATGGACATTCAATATTTGCTGATTAGCTCTTAGCAGCTGCAGCTGAATGTCATTACTCTTGCAGTTATTTACATATTCATCTCTGCCCTTATGATGGCACTAAATTAAAAGTCATGGCCTGAGCAAAATTGTTAGGGTTTACTTTGTATGGACCATGATTCAGTATTATAGAAATGCCCTTAATGATTGAGCACTCAAAAAGACCTAAACCTAAGGCAGGGCCTCAACGTGAGGTTATAACTTCAGTCAGTAGGATTCATCCTCTGGGGACCATAGATGTCTGTTCAAAAGTTCATAGCAATCCATTGAATACTTTGAATATTTTGTATACACGAAAATAGTGGAACAACAAACGGACCCACCAGTAAGTAAATAAGGTAATAGAACATATAACCACAAAGTCTCCATTTATAAAAACAAACTAAGCCTAAGTTAACTGGGAGGAACAATAAGTAACTGCTTATAGGATCAAAGACCACCATCAGGCTGGATTGTACATTCTTAGCTGGAATAAGAATAGCTTCTGACTGATGCAGGAACACTGAGAGTTGAAATAGTCAAGCAAGGAGGAGATAAAAGAATGTACATCCTCCATATCACTGAGGGACAGGGATGATTTTAATTTAGAGATGTTTATTTGCTGCAAAAGAAAAGCCTAGAATCTCTCCAGACCCACTCTTCAAAGCAAATGTTAGATCAGAGGAATCATCTCAGTGTTGGTTTTGGTCTTTTTATTGGATCTGTTTCCAATAGATAAAATATAGAATATACTAAAACAGACTTAAATCTTTAAACATCCTTAAACTTCAGTTGTTATCACAGCTGTGCTACATTGTTTCGACAAATCCTCCTTTAAGTCCATCATCTTAAAGGACCTAAAGACAAAGCCCTATCTGATCAAAACACCCCTCCCTGGATGCCCAAAACAGAAATTACAACATGTTCTATTCTTATTTCATGAGCAGGGATTATCCAGGGCTGGTGTGCGACAAGCTATCATGCCTGGAAGTATGTTATCAAGCCTGCTTTGAGGGTGAAGTCACTTCCTGTTTCTGCCCCAACCCAACCAGATAAGCGCACCCACTTAAAGCCCGATGGGAGTTTGCTCAACAGGAAGTGGCAAAATGGGTGAAGTCATTGGCTTTCACATCGGACCACAGCAACCTGTCAAACGGTCCAAAATAAGCATCCATTACATTTCCTCGTCACAGGTCATTTTTGGCTTGTTCATTGTGGGTTTTTTATCCCGCAGTCAGCAGCGGCTGCTGATGTCGAGCACGCTGGAAAAGTCATCAGTGGCTTTTTGTTCGTCGGCCACCTGTGTGTGTGTGGGGTCGTCAGGGCTGGTTATTCAGTGTGTGTAGGAAGGAAGTGCGATCGCTCTGTGTAAATCATTCACTGCTACAGTACGATGACGGACAGGAATGCTTTTAGGCCAAAGACGTCAGTGCCTCAGGACCCACAAAAGATCAATTTCTTTAAGGGACAGTAGGAGAGTTATAATGGGGTTTAAAAGGTGAGAAACCTTTGTGTAAGAGAAGACACATTTCTATAAACTTTTGCTCAGAACCTATTAGTATTTTTATTTATGGGATATCCTGACTCTTTATGTTGAAAATAGAGAGTGGCTAATGTAGTCACCATTTGTGGTTCTATTGATTTATTATTAGAAATACTCTGAAGGAAGGATTTTTGCAGAAGCCAAGGGAATGGTCTGAAGGAAAGGAAGAGGGCAGAGTATGAAATAAAACTTAAAATAATTATTGTACAGTCCCTGAGAAGATTTTCGCCTCTTTGCTTTAGTAAATCAGAACACATGACAACATGATACATTGACCTAATTAGGGTAAATGCCCTTCCAAAGTGTCTTTTTTATTTGTTAATCCATTTATTTGATCCAATTCCTTTCTGCCATTACCCATACATAAAAGGGAGATGAAGCACATGCAGACCCAGATAGAAGAAACCTCTATTATTCCAACACTCCAATTGAGACTAAAATGAAAGTAATGTACATGGCACATTACATCCCTTGTGTTAAGCTATAGTAATCTCCATATATCGTGTATACAGCGCTCCCATTTATAGCTTCTTGCAATGACCAGAGGGAGAAGCTTCCATGCCTCTGAGTTTATCGATGATCAAGGCTACGTTTGAGGACCAGAGAAAGGCACATCACTCATCCTACACAGCATCTCATGAATATGTAAACTCTACTAAGCTTGTTAACATTCCCGTCTAATCCTCACCAGACAGGTGAAGTGCACATGTGGAGCATTTTACAACGCCATGCAATAATCAAACAAGGCTGAAAAAGGGTCACCACAGTCATATTGNAATGATAAGAATAATAATAATGCGTATTGAACTGGTTTCATTAATTAGTGAGTTTATTTAACACTAGAACCGCCAATCGGGTCAATTTGTGTGATGTGTGTTGTCACACATCACACAAATTGACCCGATTGGCGGTTCTAGTGTTAAATAAACTCACTAATTAATGAAACCAGTTCAATACGCATTATTATTATTCTTATCATTCTTTATGAGCGCAGAAATAGTCTTAAAATCAGATCTGTTTTTTAAATGAAATCTGACGGCAGGCAGTTAGCTCTGATCACCTATGATAAATGCGCCACACCTAATCTGGCTATTCAGCCACAGAGCTTCCTCTATACAAATCAAACTGTAGACGGTGTGAAAGCACCTATTGTTTTAAATAATGGTCGGAATGTGACCTGTGAGCCTTCTGAATTACCGTGGGACAGCACATTCTAAACTAAAATGTTCAATCAATAAAGTAACATCTTATCTTATCTTAATAATATCTTCATATTAATAATAATAATAAATCATACAGTATGTGTCCGAAAGGGAGCAGGAGGAAGCAAACACAAAAATATATAAAAAATATACTGCATATTAATGCAAACGATTGTAAAGGTAAAAGTATGAGCATAACAAATAAAGAAGTGTAATGTAAACATTTACATTATTATTATGATTATTTAATATATAAAGACTATATATTATTGAATTACAAGATTAGATATACTTTAGTTAATCTAAAATATTGATGTGTTCAAATGCTCTTCAAAACACAACTGAAAGTCCATGAAACTTGTCTTTCTGTATTTGTGAATGAAGCGCCATCTCCTGGTTAAAACCTGAAATTGAAAATCTGGCAACGCCCTCTTGGAAAATAGTGGGAGGGCTTAACATTCCTCTATACTGGTCTTAGGCAGGTCGTAGGCAGGAAGCTGTAAGCTGGAGTCTGAAATGAAGTGCTACATATGTAGCTCAAAACACACATTAGCTAAAGTGCATCCTCAAAATACTGCTAGAATGTTCGGGGCTTCTTGTCCTGTTTTAACACATTACAATATCTTTATTTCAATCTTTTTTTTGTAGTACCCATATCTATTTTACTGTTATTTTCAATTTATTTTGGTAATACAGAACAGTGAAACATGCTGTGACATATATTTCAAATTTTGTTTCATAAATGAGCTAATTAGCACATATTTAATGGCCAAAACATCAGACAATGTTAGTATGCTACGGAGCCCCCTAGGGGGCATGGAGAAGAAAAAAAAAATATTTGAACAAAAAAAACAAAAAAAGGTTTTGCGAGATCTCGCAAAAAAAGGTTTGGCGAGATCTCGCAAAACCCCGTTGCAGTTTGTAGACGGTCCCTAAGCACTCATCTCCCTCCTCCAGCTGCAGATTGTGACCAATTCTTGTAGCCGTAGCAGCCGAACTGACCAGGAAGTACATTGAGCTAAATGAAAGGTTTTGCGAGATCTTGCAAAACATTATTATTATTATTTTTTTTTTCAAATAATTTTTTCTTTCTTCTCCATGTCCCCCAGGGGGCTCCGTAGTATGCTAACAGGTTAAAATAGGATGGTGAGCATTATTATTATTATACCTGATTCACATCAAGTTGGCATTGTCATTCTAAGCAAGAGCCAATGTTAGCATTTAGCTCAAAACACACATTAGCTAAAGTGCACACTCAATCTTTTTATTTTTTTATTTATTAACTTCATGCTGACCAGTATATATTCTTAAATGTACAGCTGTAAATAGTCCCTATACTATAGCATTATTTCAACCAATTCGAAAAAGGTTTGCTGAAAACAGTAACAGATTTTTGGATGAAATGACTGTATTAAAAACGTCAATAAAGTCAGAGTAGCTCACATACAAAAGCATTTTAGGTTTTAGTATTTCAAGGATAATTTCTAAGAATAAGATCAAAAGGGAATGTTGTGAGCTTGTATCTTTTAAGATAAGATTTGTAAAATGGCAGGCCCATAAAAGCGTGGATCAGATATAACAGATACTTGACTTTGAATCTTTCAAGCAGTCATAACCTTGAGGGATGAACAGCGAGGTGAAAAAGAAAATACATTAAGAAGTATTAAAAAAAGCCTTGTTTTTTATCCTGCAGGTATGAATGAATCCTGTCTCTCAGCAATTTGACTAACATGACTCTGTTATGGAGCGACTGAGTGTGAATGAGGCTCTGAATGATGTGGCCTTTCATTGAATGGTGTCAGAATTGAGGATGGGGTGACGGAGAGGCCATGAGCACAAGTGTTCTCAGTGAAAAGTAAACCCCTTGTGATCCATCATCTGTTAATGCATACTGAGTTAATTTAACTGTCTGCCTCTATGACAGCTCCTATCAGTCTGTTAGTGAGAGAGAACAACATGACAATAACATAAAACCAACTGCTGTGAAAATAGAGATGCTTCTATTTTCCATTCATGGTTTTATGAGATGAATCATGCATTAAGACCATCACACAAATACAGACTATCAATCAATCAATGTTTATTTATATAGCCCAATATCACAAATGTTACATTTGTCTCAGTGGACTTCACAGTTTGTACAGAATATCAGTATGACAATACGACACCCTCTGTGTCTTTTTTTCCTTCTAATTTGTTATTCTTTTCAAAATAACACACTGTTATTTACTCACCAATAATACACAATTATCCTTGTTTTTATTTATTTGTTTAGTTCCATAATCTCTGGCCTTTTTGGGGTCCGTCAGGAACTGAATTTCAAAATAAAATAAAAATAACCGGAAACAGACGTAGTTATTTCGAGCGATTACCCAAGATCCTCCGCTATGGATTAAGCTCGCCGATTGGATGTTTTAGCCGCAATGCATCTTGGGATTTGGTGTTTATATGATATGAAATCGAAAAAACATTTTAAAAGAATAAAATAATACTTAATTCCGAGTGTTCTTGCTTTTCTCTTTGAAAGTCATCACATAACGGCATTGTAATACACGGTTCGGCTGCATTACATATTACAGATCTGCCGTAGTTCTCTATTTATAGAGCCCTGATGAGAAGACCTTTGGAAAAACTGGAAGAAATGCCGCCGAAACTGAATACTTGACGTGGATCATAAATATATCAACAATTAAACAACATCTTCAATTTCTCTTCACACAATACGTGTCCTTGCAGTATCAAAAGTAATTCGGCTGACTTTTACATTTGATCTAATTCATAGATCAACCCTGTCTCCTAAAAATTACGTTCCCACAGAACTAAACTGCATTCTCAATTACGTTTAGCTAAAAACGTATTTTCTCCCATGTTACGTTCGTTATGAACTTATCTGAAATACGTTTATTTTCTACACATCTTCTAGAAACATATTTTCTCCCACGTTACGTTAACGTATCTTAAATACGTTTATTTTCTAAATATCTTTGCCATTTATTTTCTTGCTTATAATAATGATAATAGTCATTTATAAATATAATTTTAGAGCACACATTTGAAATCAGTAGGCGAGGCTGTAATTTCCGCCAGCTGTTAGCTCTCATGACGAGGCAGAAAATAATGGTTTATAACTGCCAAAAGCTGCGTGTCGTTTATTGCACATCCAATACATTAAAACAATCAGAGTTACGTTTCTTGTTATTCTTTCTAAGAAGAAAGGTACAGGTAACGAAGATTCTCTGTGGCTTTCAGGCTTGATCGCTCATTAATATGACAGTGTTTGGTTCCCCAAAAGTGGGGAGGTGTATAAAAGTGACGTATATTTTAACTCTCATCTTCTTATGAAACCTATTATATTATTTTATTCCGAGTGTTTTGCTTTTTTCTTTGGAAGTATCACTAACGCATTAATACCCACGGTTCGGCTGCATTAAATATTACAACAATTGCCGTAGTTCTTTATTTATAGAGCCCTGATGAGAAGCCTTTGGACAACTTGAGACTGCCGCCAAACTGAATATTTGACAGTGGATCATAAATATTCAACAATTAAACAACATCTTGCATTTCTTTTCACAAAATACGTGTCCTTGCCAGTATCAATATAATTCGGCTGACCTTTTATTATTTGGATCCAATTGGTAAGATAGTGTTATATTTACACATAACGGTGACCCCCCCCAAAAAAGCTGATTAGAAAATATACTTGTAGTTTTAAGATATTACTGATTTTCTATTGAATATAAGAAGTTAAATACTGAGTTGAGAGAATAGTTAGGGGATTTGGGTGATTGGGACACAATCTATGGAATCACAATTCAATAGCTTACCATTAAATGAAGGATATGCCTTTTCTGTCTGTGATGTTTTTAACAAATCAGATATTAATGTGTAAACATGAGAATAGTATAGCATATCCTGTAAAAAGTATGTAAAAACATGAATAAAACTACCACATTTCAGAATGTTTTACATAAATAAGTGTCCTACACTAATAATACCAAGTTATTATATGCTGTGTGTACCTTGTGTGCCACCGCCTAGTGGTTAAAGCACGTTATGAATTATTTTTTTGTGAATAATGTTATTTGTTGAATAATGTTATTTGATGGAAAAAAATATTAAGAGTACATCTTTCATAGGGGGGAAAATTAGTAAGGTTATTATGATATAGAATATAAAAAATCAAGAAGAATACTGTAAGTGATCTCTACATAAAACAGTTTTATGCTGGATGCTAGCCTACAGATATTAATAGGAGGATGTGCAAAACAGAAAAACTAATTAACTTCATTAACCACATTAAAGACTACTTTAGGTTAAGGTCTTCTTTCAAATAAGAAAAAAGCTTTTGGGTATCTAGCTACAGATAAATATTTAAGCCTGACAAAGTACTTAACGTCTAATATATTGCTTTCCTGCAATGTTAACTATGTTGAAGCAACTATTTTAACTGATATTAAACATAATTATACTCTTATGTAATTTCATAGAATAAGAATATGTGCAGATTTGACAGTTTAATGGTGGAGGTATACACACATATTGAGATGTCTTGTAATGCACTGTTGAGGAACTGTGACCCAAGTTTTTCATTCATTGCAATAAACCATACCGTAGTTTGTATATAGATATGTCAATAAACCTTAAGCAAATCTTGAATCTTGAAAGGGATAGTGCAAAATAGCAATTATATTACAGTTTTTAATTAACTATTAGTCGAGAATAACAAGAATGAATATACTTTACAGAGATCTGCAAATAAATGTTTAGGTCTTCTCAAGCACCCAACTATCCAAATATCTCTCCTGATTGTTGGCATCTTGACAATCACCTTCCCTGAATTTATACTCTGGTGTAACTAAGTCTGCTTTAAGGTTGTTTTATTATTTCAACATTAATCAGAATCTGCAAAGTAACAAAAATAAATATAGTGGAGTAAAAATACCAAGGTTAACTGCTGAATTGTAGTGAGATTAGAATTGCAAAGTTACAATGAGCTGTCATGTGGGTATATTAATGCTGCCATTTTATGGCATACAAGCGATTTTCACCCATTTTAAGTAATTACATGTTTAAATTTGTACACACCAATTTGTTTCCTTATCGCCTAAAACTCCAGGGCTGTACACAGTTTAATTACTTCAACTCTAATTTGGGAAAAACCGAACAACGTCTTTAAAACTACAATTCCAGTAGAGACGTGCCATACAGACAGTTGCAAACCACAATAGCCAGCGTGTGTATTTCTGGGGGGGCGTTCGAGTTTAGTTTTGAATAGTCTGCTGTGGTTTCGTCTATTTCAAAAGAGCTGGACGCTCGGGACTAACCTTGGCGGGCACTGCCCACTCCACATCCAATCCAGGGCTTGAAGATTAATCACAGGGTTTTGGTCAACTGGGGGGATTAATGGGTAGTGTAGTGTCTTCGGCCATCCTAAAACTGATTTTTTTTTCCGGAGTTATCATATGCGCATTAACAACACCACATTCTGGCGTCACAGAGGATTTCTGTTACTGTCCTTTCTTCTGTAGAGGAAGTAGAAACAGTAACTTCTGGGATTTTTTAATGTTTAGAGAGTAGCAATAAACACCACAGCAGCTTTTTGGCATGTTAAAACATTATTTCTGCCTCGCTCATGAGACTAACAGCTGGCAAAATTACAGCCTTGGCCTACTGATTTCAAATGTGTGCTCTAAAGTGATATTTATAAATGACTATTATCATTATTATAAGCAAGACAATAAATGGCAAAGATATGTAGGAAAATAAACGTATTTGAGATACGTGCATAACGAACGTTTAGCGTGGGAGAAAATACGTTTTTAAGCTAAAAGTTAATTCGAGATGCAGTTTTAGTTCTGTGGAACGTAATCTTTTAGGAGACAGGGTTGCTATTATTTACACATAACGGTGCACAGCCTTGATATAAAAGGACTTGTACGTTTTTAAAGAGGTATTAGCTGATTGTTCTATTGGAATATGAAGAGTGTATACTGAGTCTGAAATAGTATAGCAATATGCTGTAAAATTATGTGAAAACGCATGAATAAAACTACAGCATCTTCGATTTGTACATACATTAAGTGTCTACACTAATAATACAAAGTTATTAATGGTTGTGTGTACCTTGTGTGCACCGTCTAGGTGTTAAGCACGTTATTGAATTATATTTTTATGTGTTTATATTTGATTAAAAAAATATTAAGAGTAACATACTTTCGGTAGGGGGAAAGTAGCAGGTCAATGATATCAATATTGATATACAAAATCAAGAAGATACTGTTCAGTGATCTTAAAAAACAGGTTTTGTGCAGGATGTACAAAGAATATTAATATGAGGATGTGCAAAACAGACGAACAAAATTAACCTTTATTTAAACATTAATATACTTTAGATTAAGGTCTTGTTTTAAATAAGAAAAAAGCTTTGGGGTATCTACAATAAATATTAGAGGCCTGACAAAGGTACTTAACGATCTAATATATTGCTTTCCTGCAAGTTAAACATGTTGAAGCACTTATTTACTGATTTATTACACATTAATTATACTTCTTATGTTATTTAGATAGTAAGAAATGTGCAGAATTTGACAGTTTAAATGGTGAGGTATACCACACATATTTGATAGATCGTCTTGTAATGCGCTGTTGAGGAAACCTGTTGGGACCCAGATTTCATTCATTGCATAACACCGTATGTTGTGTATGATAATATGGTCAATAACCTTTGAAAATCTTGAAAGGGATTGCAAAAGTAGCCATTATACAGTCTTTAATTAAACATAGTTAGAGAATACCGAGTAATGAATATACTTTATACTCGTTTCCATTCATTCAATTGCAAATAATGGTTTAGTCTTCTCAAGCACCCACTTCAAATATACTCTCCTGATGTTTGGCACTTGACATTCACATACCTGAATTTTAACTCCAGGTGTACCTAAAGTCTGATTCAAGGTTGTTTATATTTCACACTCATTAAATCAGAATCTGCCAAAGTAACTCAAATAAGTGGGAGTGGAGTAAAATACCGAGGTTAACTCTGATATTGTAGTGGGAGTAGAATTACAAGTAACAATAGAGCTGTCCATGTGGGTATATATTAATGGCTGCGCATTATGGACACAAGCGATTTTCACCCATGTATTAATTATCATGTTCTACCATTTGATAACACCAATGTCATGGC
>NW_011369947.1:20952546-20973691 GCF_000735185.1 Notothenia coriiceps | reverse complement strand
TCTTGGCCTTAGCCTTAGCTATGTAAAGTTTGCTATGGGTAGGGATTCGTTCCACCTTATTTATGTGGTCAGGTACTTAAGGAATGTCAAAACCGAAAACACAAAAGACGAGACCTTTCCGATCATTTTCTGTGATATGTTTGAGAATAATGTAGATAGTGACAATGGAAAGTTGGAAATGAGAGCTAGTTCCGTCCCTGGATAAGAACCGTTGTAGGTCTTCCTTCCAGTTTCCTTCTCTTTCCTACTCTCCGAAAGGGACGTCGCTCGTGAGGAGTGACTATCTCGACTACAGGAGGGAGTCCCTTGTCTACAACTGGAAACTGGAGTTTAGAGAACAGGTCTCCTCTCATGAAAGGGACAATCCGTTGCACAATGAGGATAGTGACATAAAAGAGTAGAGTAGTGAGAGAGAACACGGGGGGAGCTAAGGTTAGGTGAGGCGTGTGTACGAGACATAAATAATGCATTAACTGAGAGTCATCTCACGTTGTGCCACGTCAGTGACTCCCGTCGGGGCTCCCAATTCCTTGTTCACACAACGTACACACGCTTGTTCTCTTTTGAATTTCGCTTTGTTTCCTTAGTCTGTAGCTGTTTGTCTCCGTGTAAACAAGGTCGGTAATCCTGAAAATCACCTATCTGACTCCTCTTACCATAAACAGTCGTACAAACGCGTCACATTACGGTCCGGTCCGAAGAATCCGTTTAGTTATACGTACGTCTACCGATGTCACTTTATGTAGATAACACACAATTCACCGAGTCACTGGTCACAACCCTCCCGATATTACATTTAGGTAAGTTATGTTTAAAAAAAAAAATGTTTGTTTTATCTGGTTTTTATCGATTCCCCGTTTAGATTCCAAAATTGTAAAAGAAAGAGTTCAAACGTTTAGATAACAAACATATCTTTATTCTTTTAAGCTTTAACTGAAATGTATTGACATCACAAATAAAAAATATACGTGCAATACAAATGTATTGCACAATAGCTGTGCTTTATTTTAACTGAGCTATGCCAGTGGCAAGCTATTAACAGGCACTGTGCCTTGTCTTTTTCTTTTTTAGTGTAGTGGAGCCTCACTTTAGAGCATTTCGCGATCCATCTTTGGTGTTATGAAGTGACTGAGCTTGTGAACTGTCTACGGGAGGGCGGGGGGAGCCTCGCTGCGGGGCAACTGTGGACCTCTGTCGCCTGTCAGCACAACTTACATGATGCCGTTATTAAGGGCTGTGCCGGCCGTCAACGGCCCGCTGACGACTGGCCGTTCTGTGTTTCCCCAGGTCCGCCCCGTATTCCACCGGGTCACCACGGCGCAGACGGAACCACTGGAATACAGGGTCTACCGCGTTTGGGAACCATTAAGCAGAACCGAAATTGTGTATTTTGTATGGGTACCCGGTATTTTCTTATCAGTTCTCATCTGGAACCATGTTTCGGTTCCCAACCCTAACCTTGCTATTGTTAGCATTGTGTTTAAAGACATACACCAATTTGTGTTCACGTTGTCACAGTGGCAATTTATTTGTTTTAGGTTGAGACGATCCCTAGATTAACACGACAAATACAGCGTTCAGATACAAAGTAATCCTCCAGGAATTACACATGTGATGGCCAACATCCATGTTGCAGCCAGATTAAATTAAACATGTGTCCTGATCACCTTGCTTTGTTTAGCTGGTTCCCCAAAATGTTGGCATCCTTGCTGCATGAGACAACCATTCAGATGAATGAGAGGGCTGCGTTTTTGATGCAGAGTTGCTATTGGTCTAAACGTGGCCTTACATTTGACCTTATAAACATTCTAAAGCTAAGAGTATCTAACAGTACCCTGTAATTCAAGAACAATGCTGTATCTTTTCTCATTTGTCTACTATATTTAACATGAATTGCAGTGCCAGGAAAATAATCATTGAACCCATCTGCTATCTGTCAGATGACAATATAACCTCATGGGCAATTGGACAATATTCCAGGTTTTTTCTTTTAATGGGCTCTTTCGAGTCCCGGTCATTGGGTACAGTGCAATTAGACACTTGACAATGGAATTAGAATAGAGACAATGCATACCACAGTATTGCACGTATATTATCTTCATTCATACACAGATATCTGTAATACAAAATGTAATAATTTTCCGGTGAAAGAGGGAAGAAGATTTGATTTGGCCATTTCTCACCGCTCTCAAAATTGATTGATTATCTGCATGCAATTACTGTAAAATTATTACATTTTGCCTGTTTGAACGCGATTAGCTTTACCATCAGTCTTCTAGCAAAGTATTATTTCTGCAGCTATCAAATGTATATTAGAATTCCTTTTTTGTCAAATGAAACCATTAAAAAGTTAGCCATTGACAGAATTTTCAACCACGGGTAGATTAATAGGGTATAGCTAGTGCATACATCTGAGACTGTTGTCATTATCTGCCTGGAAATGAGAAGCCTTTGTCTGTCCACCATTCTTTTGTTCCTCAGAATTCTGGTTTTAAGAACAGAGAACAGAAATCTTTTCAAGCCAAGCATCAGTAACTTAAGAGAGAGGGACTTCGCTAACGGCTGGTGACTTTTGATGCGTCAACATTTTTCTTAGAAGGGGATGTTTGTACCAACAGGCAGGAAAGTGACAAAAATAACTAAACAGGAAAGACAAAAACAGCTGTGGTACTAAAGTTATCTGCAGATTGTTAAGAACTTTTTCAATTGAGTCATCTCAGAAATATTTGTCTAATCACCGACAGATCAAGCCCTGCGTTTACATCATCACTGCTATTATGACACAATCGTGAAAACTCTTAGATAACAATGCCAGTCTGGTTTGAAGTCAACAATGTAAATAAGCGAGGACAGTCATATTTGGGACCAGGCTAGAAGAGAAGTCAGAGTTTTGTCGGCTCAGTGACCGTTCAGCCGTGAAGGTCTGTTTGCCTGTGGGCCCCAGCTGCCCGTCTGAACAACCAGGGCTGCTGCTATCTGTAGCTTCCTCTCTCATTACATGAGTTAGTTGTGCTTCCCATCTCATTCTTGCGCACATACTCAGATGTTGTTTTGCAGGAGGAGGAGGGGTTGGTGTACAGACAAATATTCAGCTGTTATTCTTCACAACTTCTTTACATTTTTGAGAGGACCGCTGTGGGACTTCTCCCTTGAACAAGCACATATGGCTCTGAAAGAAAATTACTGGGAAAAGAATACTCCAATGGGTCCAATGCTGTGTATAGATACTTGCTTGGTTAATTATATTTGTTTTGCTTTGTTATGCATGGACACCGCCTGTCAATCCCTGGGGCGTTCTAGTGATATAGCCCCGGGACTGAGGCTTAATCTCAATACTCCTCAATAGAGATGACACAACCCACAGCCACCTGGGGTTTCCTATCCAATAATCCAAGCTACAACCTCTCCACTTAGATCCGGAGGCAAAATATTCAGCTCCACCATCTGCTGTGATCCCTGTGAGAACACACTGCAGGCAGGGAATGACACCACGAATGACGGGGTAGCACCTGGAGTTGACTGGCAGCACCACGCCTTGGAGAACTCTGACAAATCTCTTGCATTGCTGGCTGTTGATAGTGAAGCAGGTAATGCATGTGACTCAACCTGTCTGCCAAGAACAGGCGCAGACAGGAGGGGAAGTGTGATAAGGGAGGAAGTGTGTTAGTTTGTGACAACGGAAGTTGACTAACCTCAGTGTCAGTATAACCTGCACAACACGGATATAGCTTACAGTTGCACGCACATTTCTTAAGCAGGGTGGAAAACCTTACTTTGTATTGAATAACTAAGGACTTCAATCAAAACCCCTTGCTGTTTCTCTGCCAAATTACACATAGGGACTATCTACATGTTTTGGTGTGAGTTGTAGAGAGATTGAGATGTCTGCCTCCTCTTATATAATAAAACGAGATTGCACTTGGCTTGTGGTGCTCAAAGTGTCAATAAACATTTGAAAAACTCAAAAGCAATGTCTTTTTTCAGACCTAATTACTCAAGATAGTCAACAGACCTTGTTGTGAGCAGTTTCATAAAGGAACTATTTTCTTTCTACTGAACTACACACACAACAAGTAAGGATGAGCCTCTCGTCCATGACTAGATGCACGTTTCCTTGGGAAGGGGGGTGTAGTTCGACACTCGAGTGACACTCGAGTGACACACGTGACGGCTGAGCATACCTCCTGGTATTTTCTCTCTTGGCTGAGCCAAGGCAAATCCAATGAAAATGTTAAGGAATGCATTCCTGCAGCCTTCCCAGCTCAGGTAGTCAAGGCAAGCAGAGGCGTTTCTCCTCAAACTATGCGGTGGTTACAACTGCTGGCATACCGCTACGTACAAACCAATACTTGACATGCCACAACATCAACCCAAATAGATGTCTATCACTGTAACAAAGGTCTGTGTCAAATAAAACAAATTCAATCATGTTGGTGTGACCGTGTGCACCTGATATATTGAAAATGAGATATCACACTCAGTGTTTCAACTAATACGGTCTACTTTGTGTTTTTCTCAACTCAAGGTGGAGGAAAAAGTTAAGGGTTAAACCTGCATGTAGTGTTTTATCAAATGGAGCCAGAGGTTACCTTTGTTGAATGTTCCCTGGCTAGAGGACATCCAATGCTGCGTGCTTCAATAAATCAGTGCAGTTCAGACGTAAGCAGCCACTCATGTGTGTGAGTTATTTATTTCTAGACCGTGCATAGCAGCAGCATTAAATAAGCATATAAACGCTTGGACTCACTCTCTTTTTTTTTTTTTTCATTAAACTTACTATGTGTAAAAATGACACTCTGCATCGTGTCATATTGGGTCATATGCTGCTGTTACATCCTGGAATTACTCAGTGTATAGGTCGGTTCTCTTCAGTAAGACCAATAGAGCCTGAAGAGTTTCTGTTAGGGACTTTAGTGTTTTGATGTAAAGTAGAGTAACAAGTGGAGCTTGCTGCTTACCAGGCCCTGCTTAGGATGAAGAATTATGTAATACTTAGTGTCCTCAAGGCTTTTCAGTGCATGTTTTCAGCTCCAAAATGCTGGCTACTAATATTTCTACAAGCAAATGAAAACCTACAATATATTGAAACCATAGTCTCTGACATATTCCCTTGTGATACAGAAATTACTGTACTGTCAGGTAATCTCATAAACGCGCAAAACTCCGTTAATAAAAACGTACACTCTTAAGAATAAATGGCTTGGTGCATATTTTCCATGACTTGTGAAAAATAAAAAACACTTAAAAGAAATAGTTGTGATCGTGTGGTCAATTCGGCATATATATGACACCCGCATTTAATCCAGTTTAAACTAAACAATGGGTTTCACTCTTGCACCGACGGTAGAATGCTCCGAAAACAAACCGGGTTTTCCGGTGGTAAATAGTAAGGGTCAATTACAAAAACTCTAAATTGTATTGGGTTAAAGTTCAGCTTGGCCTTAGGTTTACATGCCGAATTGAAGAGAACACTCTAGATATTGACATAATGCCTTAAGTCGTTTTTAGAACAGCGTGTTAAGCTTCCACTAAGCAAATACTCGTTAAATTGCTTTGCCTGTTAACTATGTTCGGTTTCAAGGATAGAAGGCAACAGGGAGGGTGGTGGTTGTAGTAGAGGTGGGGGGCGACACTGTCAAAAGCACATGACAAAGCAGTGACACTGTCTGCTAGCAGTGATGCTTTCTTAAAAACACTCACTACTAATAGTCAAACAGGGTTTAGGTAGACTTGGACGGGCAAAACAATATGACATGCCGTGCATATTCTCCTTGCAGGTTTCGAAACGAGCGGTTGTAAACAAGTCGACGTGGATATCATGCATACTATCGCTACATCGCGTATCCTGCGGAAGAAAAACCCCCACTAATGCGATAGTAATGTGTCCACTACATGTGTGAAACTGTCTTTACACGGGCTTTATAGACTTTCATTTGCTTTTTGGTTAATGTTACAGTGCACATACCCTTCTCCGGTTAGTCTGTGTCAAATGCATCCACAGCTGAGCCTTGTACTGGATGTAACCAACTGTCAGTCTTCTTTGGACGGTGGTCGTCAACAGCATCAACAATAACGCCTTCTCACCCTTTATGGTTCGCCGTTGCCTTGTTCACCAAAGTGCCTCCGTAACACAAAAACGAGAAAAAAACGTGTCTCGGTGGTGCTTCCTGATTTAGGTACAGTGGGGATGATGTTGTTTGTAAGGGGTGGGGCGGTATGCAGCTCGAGTCCGCCAAGAAATGTCGGGCTAAAAAGCACGTTGGTGCACGTCTGTGCATGATTAGTAGCTCGTTCTTCATGGTAGGGAGGGTTCAATTAACGCGCGAAACAGAGACGTGATTTTGAAATACAGAACGTGACTCAAACAGCTGCAGGATTGCAGAAACAGTGAGCTAAAAGACGTCTTATTTCCTGCACTATTTGTCTCCATGTTCACTGGGGGCAGTGCATTGCTCAAGGGTACCGCTGTTGAGGAAGAGGTGTGGCAATCGCTGCAGTCATATTTCACCCAGTGCAGGGATGTAATACTACTACAGCACCCTTGCACTATAGGAACATATTTAGAGGCATCCAACTGTTCAGAGGTCCCCTTTCTAAATGCCATTTGTTAGGTTACATTGGGGCTGTATGTATACCCAAAATGTGTACTATTTTATTGTATGTATGCCTATTAATTTTCATTTCATTTCAAGCCTTTATTTACCCAGGTGTATCCCTTGAGATCATTGATCTCTTTTTAAAGGGAGACCTGCTCAAGTAGGTTCCACATGAAACATAAAAACACAAAACAACAGAACAACAAAAAGAACATCATACAGCATCATTACAGGGATTACAATTTACAATAACTATCCACATGAACTGGTACCAACAGCATCCGAGTGAGTAGCATCCAATCAAGCTTTAAAAACATTTAGTGGCACCAGATTGCTCAGTTTTCCATTTAATTTGCAGACTATTCCAAGACAGAGGAGCACCTATTTATGCCATAGATTCTTACTTGTTTGGTTTATTTTTATTTTAGCCCATATTGAGCATTGTTGAAGGCGAGCCTGATATCTTCAACACAATTTGCATAGCCTACGTCGGCTTCTCAGCAATTGCTGTGCATATAGAGGTTTTTTATATATATATATAACAAAAGGCAATGTTGTGATTCCTTTTTTTCAAATGTACACTCAATTTTGCAAAAAATACATCGGCTCTACTTAAATAAATTGAGGTACCAATTTGCGTTGATCTTTTTAAGTATTTCCAATTTGATCGATTATTAAATTAATCCGAGTACCCATTTGTAATCTGATTAACTCAAATAGTTCAGTACTACAAACATAATTGCTTTCACCTGTAAAATCTAAATTAAGTTGAACCAACTTAATTTTAATCGTAAAGATGGAGTGATATTAAGTTGCATTTTGTTTAATGTAAGCTATTGTAATTTATTTATTTAAGTCCATACTACTCAAAAATGTCAATGCAATATAATGATATACGCATTTAAGTTCCACTTTTTAACAGTTTATTTTAAAATGTTCTTTACACAATGAACTTTTTATAACAAATGTTATATAATCAGTATGCTATACATGCTACAGTAGCTTAAAACAAGTAGCTGATGACTACCTTACAGCTTGTGTTACACTGTATATGCAGTAAGCAGCTGTTGTAAATGAAGCTGAACAAAAATGGCTACCAGGTAACTTGATAGATTATTAGGTTAAAATCCTGTTGTTGCACTGATATATAGAGTTCTGCTTCCAGGATGAATGCAGATTGCTCCAACTCAACATGCGGTCAGCAAAGTCCGGGCAAGTTCTGGCGTGTTAATCACTGTTTATGATGATGCATCGTTGGATAATCAGGCCTTCTACGCACATGCCCAGGTGCCAAGGCAGCAGTGAAAAGTGATTAGTCATATTTATTGTGTTATAGTAACAGAGATTATTAAAAGTAGGAGTGTCCCGATTATTCAATATTGCTTCCTGATCCCAATCAGAGTCTTGGAAGGATGGATTAGAATCTGCACCAAAATAAACTGCCTTTCGTTATTAAAATACTTTCAATGGGAAATTATTTTTAAGAACACAAAGCATAGGTTCAACTTCCTAGCAAGATACAAAAAAAAGTAATTGGATTCATTTTTCAAAACCAGCAAAAAAGATTAAAACAATGCCTTTGTTAATGCATTTTTGGAAAATCTACTGGACGGGCCAACAAGACACATGCCAAGGGAACAAGGCATCAGGGGCCCCTAAAATACCCCTTGAGGCAAGACTTCATTTTTGTATTTGAGTGGAATGCAATTAATATACTGATAATGTTAGCAAACATTGCACCAAAGTGCTCCTAGTAGGAATGCAATTTAAAACGAGAAGTATTTGTATTGTGTGTACTCATGTAAATATCCCATGGGCCTTGTATTGATTTGCTTATTGATATTTTCTTTGTCGTCCTTGAGAAATATGTTCCCAAGTAATATTAACATGAATAATTTCCACACCATGAAAGTCTCTTTTTGTGATGTGAAAATTGCCTTCTATGGTGCTGTTTAATGATCAAAGAATCCTTAGTTGTACTTCACCACGTAAAGGCCCGAAGGTAAAGACTTTTATCTTCTCAGAGCACCAAAGCAAAAATGCTAAAACTTCCATGACTTTGAAAGTCCAACTCTGAGCAGATGTAAAAGTTGAAACTCCATTTTGATCTATTTATTGTATTTTTATTTTACTTTGGTGCGATTACATTTTGAGCTTTTTGTTCAGTCTCCTTGCGCTATCAGATGTTTTATGTCAGGCTGTGATTGACAAGGTTATAATAGAACATTGCCAAAATTACAAAGGCATCCCATTGTTGTCATTCCTTGTTTGCCTAAAATCTGTTCTTTTTTTATAAGTTTCCATAACTGACTTTGATTAATTGTTGGAGAATTATTTTTATTATAGAAATACAATGGGTTGTCTTTTCTTTCAGAATGACTCAAAGGAGAATCAAAATTGGTTTTGCTCTTCCAGATTGGAGACATTATTGTTAAGAAAAACAATATACGATGTGACATTTCCAATCAGTCAGACAGGAATCAATAAAACCCTAAACAAGAGTTTGCAACCATGTGGTTCTTATTGTGTCTGTAGACACGGCTTTGAGCTAAATGCTAATGTGAGCATGCTAACAGGCTCTTACTTACAATGCAAACATGCTAATGTTAAGCACAAATTTCGCTTATTTCTTGATGTACCATCTTAAATCCTTTAAACTGTACAGTGTCTCATTGTGAAATCAAGAATTCCTTGAACACCCATGCTGTACTGTATGTGTAAGGCTGAACCCCCAGATGCCATATAACCTCTCTTGTAAGCAGGTTACACATCCCAAACATCTCACAGATGCTTGATCAAAAATCTAACTCTCACAAAAATGTGACAAAGTATCTGCACACTGTATTAAAATATTTCAAATGTGACAAAGATCTCTGTAAGATTGAGACATTGCACAGTTAAAATATCTGGGAACCTTTAATACAGTGTGCAGATCTATTGTCCAATTCTTGATCCAGTCCTCCTCATTAAGCTGGATTTACGGAAAGAGCGGCCCCATGCCTTGGTGCAGTGATCCCCAACCACCGGTCATTTGGTACCGGGCTGCAGAGAAAGATTGAATACAAAAATATTTTATAAAAATATTATACAAACATATTTTATTGATTTATTGATTATCAGTCTGAAAGACATTTAATGTTTCGCGTGCCGTGAGTTATTACAGTGATACCTTTTTCTGAACCAGCCCAACTCATGGAAAACTGCCCATCTGGCAACACTGAGCGCGAGAGCAGTCTGGACTCTGGAACGTCATATATAACGCTGTGATTTTCGTTTGGATTACTGGTCTGGGGGAAGCGTGTGTGTGTGTGTGTGTGTGTGTGTGTGTGTGTGTGTGTGTGTGTGTGTGTGTGTGTGTGTGTGTGTGTGTGAGTGAGCCAATTGTATTACAAAAAAAAGAGACTAAAGTGCAACATAAATGCTGTCTTTTGAGTATGTTTTACAATATTTTAACAGACTCTCACCACAAATAACCAACACATCTTAACACATCTCAATCTCATAATATTGGACATTACATCTTCTTATTTTGTTAAACAGGAACACCGGTCGTATTATTTTATTTCGTCTTATTTATCCCCCCACAACTTGAAGGCCGGTCCGCGAAAATATTTTCGTATGAAACCGGTCCGTGGCGCAAAAAAGGTTGGGGACCGCTGGGACAACAGGGAGTGAGGGGTAGCATTGGGGTTCTTGAAAGGGTTACAGAATCAAGGGAGATAAGACAAAGGCAGGAAAAAATGACTCCATGTTGTCAGTCATATAATAATAACCCATTAGCTTTGACTTGAGCCTGGACTGATTTTAGACAGAGATACAGTAACTAGTTGTCATGGAAATGGCCAGACCTCAGTTGAGGTAATGGGCCTAAAACAGCATGGATTATCCATCACAGTAACTCAGGGGAAGGGGGATTGTGGTTGTTTGTCGTCTATGTATCTGTGTTGAAGGATGCGAGTGGGTATTACCTAGCATCCTCATATTTCCTCTACTCAAAACTAGAAACCACGATATCCTCAGTTATTGTTTCAAAATCCCCCATTGATCACAGGGTGTTCAAGGCAGACGAGGACAGATGGTGATGTAGCGGGCCTGCAACAGACACATCGTCCTGATTTCATGTTTTCATGTATGACTGGATGTTTTGCTTGATTACATGCTGGAAATATATCCAGGTGTCTTGCTCTTGACCGTTTTGTTTCCAAATGTAATTAGCTTGATTGAAAGTCCTCATGTATACAGCAGCAGTATGGATCTCCTCTCATCCTCAACTAAAGGGTTATTTTGTTAGAAGATGTTTCAGCTATATGTTTGGATTGTACAATCTCATTTTCTTCTGGTTTGTTTATAACAGAACCACCAATAGGCCTATAGTTGTCAGGGGGAAATGGCCTCACTGTTAAATGTTTATCTTCTTTCTAAAAAGCTCTCATGTGTGAACTATATAGGGAAATAAGGACATAATAGGTATATAATAATAACCAACTATATTTTGACAATTTGTACATAATAAGCCTCTAAATTAGAAAGCTAAATGTGAACTTCATTAAGCGAACATTTCTTAACATTTCTTAATTAACTTAGCGCATATCCGTACAGTACCTCAGAGTTGCTTAGCAATTACTGAATTTTCGGGTAAGATTTCTAACAAATAGAGATAATGATGTGAAATTACTCTGAAACACACAAGGGCCTCATCTTGTAATCAATGTCAGGGTTTGAGTTTTGTTGTGTCTAGTTGTGGGGTTATTTTGCTTTTCTGCTCTCCCTGTCATGTTTTCCTCCTTGTTTCTTGTCTGGTCCTTCTTCCTGTGTTTTCCTCCCTGTCGTTAGTTTCCCTGGTGTGTCTAATTGTCTGATTGTGTTCACCTGTGGCCCTTGTGTTTCTCCTCCCCTGCCCGGCTGTTTCTCGTCTCGTGATTACCCCTCCCTGTATTTAGTCTTGTCTCTTCCTGTGTTCGGTGTCGGTTCATTGTTTGTTTGTCCTCCCTTGACGTCACGTCTCATGTTTTTCTCTCCGGTCTTCCTCCATGTTATTGTTTTCCTGAGCTACCGTTTGATTTTTGTGATCAGCTTTGCAATAAAGCTCTCTTTTTGTTTTCTAGACCAACTTACCCTTTTTTGTAGTCTGCTTTTGGGTCCTACCTTTCCCATACCGTAACATAATGTAACTTGTGGAAAAGACAACAAAAGTGAATTGGAGCAAGTCCGTAAACCAAACAGGAAGTCTATTATACTAACTGACCATTTAGAAGAAAGGTTCATATTTTAAAAAATAAGTATAAAAATAAGTATAACATGTGTTGGACTTTAAAGTGGAGAGGTGTGCATTAATGCAACTCTGCATCATTCCTCTGAATACAAACTGTGTGTCCATGAGGGTGAATGAGGGTGTGAGCACTAAACATAATAGTTGTAACAGAAGGAAGTGAGGTAAGGAAAAGTTGAAATCATGCGGGTTTGGGTTCATATGTTTTTCTCCACGGCTACAAATGATCCCCGTGCTCCGTGATAAATCATAGAAATGAATGAAAAAAGAAAAAATTCAAAGACCTTTTTCAAACTCCGTGGAATGATGCTATTATATTTCTCCGCTTCAACTCATCATGAAAGCCTCCTCTTGTATCACTCAGTGTCACTAAGTCCCTTCTCATTTTGAAAGTCTCTCACTGTGTGTTCCTTTATATTTGTCCTCTCTCTTTCCACACTTTTGTGTTTATTTCACTCTCTTCCTGTCTCCTTAATATCTCTTCCTCCCGTCATAATTGTTCTGCTCTCCCTCATCACCACAGGCTGTGTCCATCTCTTCCTGTACCGCCCTGTTCTTCTCTCTGTTTCTCTTTCGCTGTCTGGATTTGTCCTTCCCCTAATCGCCTGTCTCATTTGAATGATGGCTGTCTCCGTCTCAAATGACAGCCGAGGTCAGACTCATTCTTGCTCTGCCATGGTGTCAAATAGCGTTTTTCTGTTTAACTCTGGGGGTGTCTGAAATGTTTCTTCTTATGGGAGTCACCAGTTAAGTGCTGTTTTTTCATAATCATAGTTGAATGTCCTGACAAAGCCTTTCAAGGTGATTCAGGTTTCTATAGACATATAGGAGATCAAAATGAAATGCGAAAAAAGTTATTTGCCATCTTTCTGAAGTTGTTTTCTGAGTTTAAAGGCAATATGTTTTGATATATTTGAGACCTGAATATGTATGAGCCAATTAGTCCGGGAACACATACACACTTACGCTAAGGTACATTTGATTACCGAAGTCATTGTGTTGAAGTGTAATTTTGTGTTTTACGATGAAAATCTGATGCAAGTTTAATGGACAACACTACGAGGAAGTAAATTGACTCAGTGTTCTAATGGAGACTTTTCGTATGTTTATTCATAAGACAAGCTAACGTTTACCGTATTTACCGTAACAAATCGGGACCTCAGTGGCATAAAGCATTGGCTTAACCTCTACAAACAATATATTTCTTAAAATGTGTCATGAAAACGGCGGTTGCTTAAAAGTGACTCAATGAGACTACTAAACGCCATCACGCCAAACTTTAGACGTGAAGTCATGTGACCGTGATGTAGTTTGTTTATAGCCTATTCGCTTTTGAGTTTTAGGGGTTGTATTGGTGCTTCAAAACTTCCAAAGCGGTGTTAATATGTGCAGTGGTTTAGTTTTTTGGTAAGGATGCCAAGTGGATACAACCTTTGGACGTTGAAATGAGTAACAACTGACAGATTAAGATACCGGGGGGAAAAGGAAGCAAGAAGTCTGACCAATGAGCGATATTGATGGATAGACATGGGTGTTGTCACTTCTTTCATGGGAAATGTTTTTCAAACTCCGGGTCGAATTAGGTGGTTTTTTTATGACCGTTCATTGCACCCTGTCAGCTGATGATGATCAAATGTGTAGTTCACAAGTGAAACATTAAACCCACTTCACCTCACGGTAAAATCATTCAATAATAGAGAATATATGAAGAATTAAAACATTATGAAACACAAATGTGTATATAGTGCTACTCGTGGATATTCAGAACACCTGCGTTTGACATTGTCTGCTTTGCATTGGGTCTTGTTGTACTGATTTCACACGACACTCAGTGGGAGGTGTTGCCCTTTTTATTGATGAAGCTATCACTGTCATGCCTATTAATCACAGATCACCCCAATATCTGTCAAAGTGTCTTGTCTGAACTAAACTGTGGCACTGACATTAGTCAAAACAACTAACCTCCTGTGAAGCAGCTGTTCGTCCTTCAAACAGTGGCGAGCCGTCAGAGCCCTCTAGGCCCTCTCTGAGGGCCTAAGATATTCTACAAAATAATATTTAAAAACATTAAAAAATATATATATTTAATTTTATTTTTTTAAATATGTTTTTAGTTATATTTTTCATTAGTTTTACCAAAATAAATTGATTTAATTGTATTTAAAATAACATTTCCAAAGAAACAAATCCTTCGAATCTGCCTATTCAGTTTATGTTAGAATGTGAAGGGGTTAAATGAAAGAAGCTCGTCTCTGTGAGTTACTGTGAAGACAGGAGCTGTTGGACGTTCAGCTATGAATTCACAGAGGGCCCGCTACAGTAACTGAATGAGAGAGTAATATCAAATGACAGTACAATTGACCAATCATATCTTCCCTCTAAATGGGTGGGTTTTATCATCGCCGACTTTATGACAAGTTCCGCCCGCTGTGAAACTTTTCTTGTTTCCATAGTGTAACCCACTGGATAAACCAAGGTTACAAGGTTAACAAAGCTTATTGGTTCATAATGCAATCATGATTGCAGTTGGACTAAAATCCGCCAAGTCCCGCCTCCTCACTCAGGTTAGTGAGGACACGTTGAAAACGTGTGTGTGAGGGAGCAGCGTCACGCTGGAAGAACGGAGANGTGTGCCTTGGCAGTCTCAGCTGTCATGTTTTCCTCCTTGTTTCTTGTCTGGTCCTTCTCCCTGTGTTTTCCTCCCTGTCGTTAGTTTCCCTGGTGTGTCTAATTGTGTTCACCTGTTGCCCTTGTGTTTCTCCTTCCCTCTCCGGCTGTTTCTCGTCTCGTGATTACCCCTCCCTGTATTTAGTCTTGTCTCTTCCTGTGTTCGGTGTCGGTTCATTGTTTGTTTGTCCTCCCTTCACGTCACGTCTCATGTTTTTCTCTCTTGTCTTCCTCCATGTTTTTCACGCCAGTTTTTATGTTATTGTTTTCCTGAGCTACCGTTTGATTCATGCCATGTTTTTGTGATCAGCTTTGCAATAAAGCTCGCTTTTTGTTTTCTAGACCAACTTACCTTTTTTGTAGTCTGATTTTGGGTCCTACCTTTCCCATACCGTAACAATCAACACATTGTACTCTTGCTTTTGCACTAATACTAAAAGTGGATGTGGCTCCCATTTGTTTGTTGACTATGGCTGTGAAGTTTGTTTTTTGGCCATCGCCATCTTTGTTTTTTGGTACAACAAGACGGTGCAGCTAAGTAACACGCTGAATGACACTGGTTGTTATTCAACCTAAATATAACAATTACATTTGCATGAACATAAAACACATAAAAGGACAAAGAGCACACCCAAACCAGACAACTTTGCAGAATGAACCTGTTAATCACAAGGTAGCCATGCCTGAAAGCATTTGCTGCATACTCATCTATTTTACTATAAATGGGACCTTAACTTACAAAATGAACTTCATCAACCAGCAAAAGGACAGTAAGCTTACTTGGAGATTGCTTACAGGGGTTATAAATCAAGTGAGAAGTAGGGGCAACAAAAAACTGTTGATCATTTATACACGTTGGTTTGACCTTTATATTATTTGTACAAAGAAAAATATGTGTTCCAAATTTGGTATTATTATTAGTTTTGTTATTTATGCAGTTCAAAACGAGAAATATATGATCACATTAAGCTAATTCGTTATTGGCATGATGTTAGAAATTACGTTATTTTTACCTTTTTGTCGATGTACGTTAATGTTTTTTTCCATGTGATTTAAAATCTACCCAAATGCGTCTATTATAAAGTTGTCTAGATGTTTATGATGATGTAATCATTTTAAAACAGTTTTTCGATAAGGTGTCATATGAGTTGACCACGCTCCATTATCTTTTTAGCCTTTCAGTCTAATCCCGTAGTTCCATAATGAATTCAGCTTTAGTCCTGCTTTGAAGTAATGTTGGCTTGTTGGCCTTCCTATAAACAACCCATACCTAGAAATAGGTTTAAGTGTTAAAATGTATAAAATACAAAACAAGGTTATGAAACAATGTTGAACCGAGGAATTGTTCTGATTTTTCTGTACGAAAGAGACTCAAGTAAACACCTCAAGCAACGGCAACAGTTGCCAAACATGACGCAGGGAAAGGAATTGGAAAATTGGAAAAGTAATTTAGACAGTGACCTCAGTGAACATGCATAAATACCAGTTATTTTACTTCAAAATGATTTCTCATTTTACAAATTCAGTCTTAATGTTCAGGGTTATACTGACAAAAAGGCACTTTGGGATGTTGTTGGAGCAGTTGCACCAAATCTCTGCACATTTAGCTAATGACCTACAAGGGACCTGGATATTAAACATCGCCTGGTTTCACTTTTCACGGTTTAATCGCGTAGAAGGGGGGAAAAGCAGAGATAACATCGCAAACACCGAGCGAAGCCACGAGCACTGGCAGACAGAGCGATACATACAAATCATTCACGCAAAGACTCTCATCTCACACTGGATTTGACTGGTAAGGCTGATAGATATGACAGTATGGTAAGGACACAATGGATTTGTCGTGCTGATGTCCAGGATGGCTACACGTTTCACCCCAGAATATAACAAGTTAGCTCTACAAAATAGAAAATGTAGATCCTCTGAATTTCCTCTATCACTGTTTACTCTTACTGATAATGGTGACATGTTGAAGTAATAAAAATACATTATTAATAGACTTTTCATTTTTGACTTTATCTGGCAAAGCAATGCACTAATGGCTAGAACTGACCTGCTTTATCTTTTTGACAGAGAATGTGCAATAAAACAAGTCCGATTCAGTTATGCGATACTCACAAAACAAAGACAGCATATTATTCAGAGAATAGCATTTCGTGGTGGAAGAAATCTATTCAAATTGCTGCTCTGTGGTGCAAATCCCTACATTTACGACAACCTTCTAAGGGCATATTCCCAATGTGATTATGCATCCTCAAATATTGGAGCTTTGTCTGCAATTGTTATTTGGAACCACAGAGCTGCTTGACTTTGCTAAATCAAATTGGCCTGTTCTCATTATTTCCACTGATGACCCACCAAACATACAAAGAGGGAATTAGTGCCAGAGACAGTCGTTCAGCTGGGCCAGGACACTCGAAAATGCACATTTGGCTAACAATAGACTCCCATCACATCTGCATTTTAGTTCCTAAATCAATGTCCTTTATACAAATTAGCCCCATCTAGTGGAAAATATACATAAACTATCCGTAGAAATGAAAAGAGAGAAGATAACAGGCTATTGTAAAAGGCTGCTGGTTGGTGTTACAGTCAATGCGATGACGTTATTTTGTTAGAGACGATATATTAGAGATACAATTCCATTTTAAAGGAGCACAGCCTGTTTGTGTAGAGTCTTAGTGAGCTTTCTTAAGTCTGAGATTTAACCCTGATGTCACTACAGATTTTCTTAGAGAAAGCCTGCACCAATGTAGTCATGGAGTTTAATGGACATGAGTATTTGCTATGGACAAAGTAAAAGAAGTGGACTAAGTTACCAATTTGTCCCCCAATGGTTTTGTGGATTACGATTAAGTGTCTTTCGCCATTTTGTTTTTTTGGAGCCAAAACTGACACGAAAGGGACGATCTAAGTACAAATTAACAAGACATTTCAGGTGACCAAACACTGTGAGAGGTTTAAAGAACTAAGATAAAAACACGTACAACTGCAAAACACTGCACAGCTGCTAGTCCATCATTATTCAATATCCAAAAGGTATTTATATTTAGTATTATGTCATTATTAAAGTGAGGAGACTAATCCCCCAAACATTTCAACCTTCTATATACTGTAATGATAACAGTTTTCATACATAAAAGACAACAAAATATAGATGGTTTTGGAGATACATGTTATAAAGCAGATACTTATAAAGATACTTTTTTCACTATTTCATTTGAAGTAAAATGTTTTTTACAACCATCTATTGGGAAAAAAATAGACGAATAAGAGTTATCGAAAATGCTCACTACTCAACGTTGGGGTATCTCAACAACTAAATCTTTTTTGGGCTTTTTCCTCTACTATACTGTAAGTGGAGTTGTTCAAAAAGTCAATATACATTATGTTCTATCTTATCATTGTAGAATAACCTTTTATTAATGTAGCTCTGTATTGGTTGTTGTTGTTGTTGTTGTTGTTGTTGTTGTTGTGCGTCTGACCTTTGAATGACAATTCAATTGACCATTTCTAAACTATATTCAATCTAATCATGTCCAGATGGATGGATGGATCTTGTGGTGTGTGTTTTCTCCACTCGGCCTCGCATTCTGTCAGTATACAGTTTATTTTTGCTTTAGCAGAGACCACTGTATTATTCTATACTGGTCATTCCTCACCTCCGCCTTTCAGCTTAGTGGCCATCGCTGCCTGCACTCTTTTCTTCTAACTCAGCTAGAATCTAATGGGACACAACCCTATACAAAAGATGTCAGTGGAGGAGTAGGAAGGCAAACAATGGACAGCGAAAAGGAGCGTGCTTTCTGAAATGGAAGCATTCACTGTCCACAAGGAAATGCCCCCAGTGCTTCTCTCTGATGCGAGAAAAAAAATTGCCTGTGCCATGAGGGATCAGGCAGGAACATAAAATGAAAAATGGATGAAGAGAGTTCACATCCAAAGGTGTTATAGCAGTTTGCTGTAAAGCTAGATGTAAGCCAGTAAGGAGTGTTACTATAGGTAAATACGTTTGAATGTTAGAAAAGTCTTTATTTATTTGCTATTTGGCACACATTACATTTCTGAAACTGAATTCTGAACATTGGATAAAACTTGGCATATCTTTGGCACATCAGAGTCAAATATTTGTACCTGTATTTTTACGGAGGGACTTTTGGATATCTCTTTGTATCACTTAATGCATTTGAAAATATGTCAGCAACTCACTCAAAAAGCCTATCATGTGTATATATGTGTTTGGAGTATATAAATCAGACTATTAATGACATATGAACATGCCTCTGTAAAACACATCAGCATATACAGTAGGAATCAAACTGTAAAAAATTGTATTTATACTGAATAGGAGAATTTTGGAGTATGAGAATAAAAGCTTGATTTATATATTTTGCAAGGCACCACAATTGAACAGTGATCCTATGAACCACAATTATTTCTGAAATATTATGTATGTTAAAATATGCAAATGAAACATTGATTCATGCTTACTTTTGGAGAATTTTGGCGGGATCTAAACATGCAAAACAACAATGTAAGAAAAATAAACACCAAAATGTGAATTGCGGTTGTTTTCTTTCTAAGAAATGTTATGAAAGCAACAGAGGCCAAATCCTCAACCTCAAGACCAGTGCATATAAAAACAATTACAATCATAGCTCTGCATTTTAAACTGTTGACACATGATAGTATGAAACCAATGATATGATAAATACAACACAACGTATGCATTTAAAAAAAGCTTTAGGATTTTCTGTAGTTAACCCTCTCTATGCACTGTTTTTCCTCCTGACAGAAGTCCCGTCTAGCACACAGGGAGTGCTTTGTTTACCATTTCAAGATTGGTCGGAACAAAAAAGAAATAGAAGGTTTGAAGCAGAAAAAGCAGTGATAACCACTGAACCGACACAAAAAAACACAGCAACACCAAAAGCAGGTTAGGACCCAGAACTCTGTTGATGGTGACCAAAAACAGAGCTAAAAGAGTTTGAATACTGGATTTATATTCACAACGATGTCACCGTCCTAACTGACTCTTCCAGCCGCTGCCTTCGCCCTCATGCTCGGCCCCCTGAGTTCGCCCGCTGTGGCCTTCGCCCCTTAATGAACTCTGCCTTGCCCCCGGGCCGTCCGCCTGAGACCTCCTCCTCAAACTCTGCCTTGCCCCCTGCCTTGCTCCCGGGCCGTCCGCCCGAGAACCCCTCAANGACCGCAACTTTTTGTACCTCCTTCTGTTCTCTCTTTTTGTACTCTGCACTGTACTTCCCTCCTGTTTTGTTTGTTACCTTGGCTGTGGCTTTGTGTCCTTCTTCTGTTCTGATTTATGTCCCTCCCCATTAGTGACTCTGTTGATGGTGACCAAAAACAGAGCTAAAAGAGTTTGAATACTGGATTTATATTCACAACGATGTCACAGAAACAACTCAAATTAAAGGATCTTGTTGCTACATGCCTGCTAGATTCATAAATGAGCCACTGTTTGTTAATAAGTCCACCATAGCAACCTAAACAGCGAGAATATGTCAACATTGTGTTCACAAGTGATCAACTACTTATTCCAAGAGTCACACACCATCTGTCATTGCAGGTTGCAGAATTGAAACATCCTGGTCTACCGTTTAATCATTACTTCAGTGTTTCCCCTATATACAAATAGTGGCGGCGCAGTGCCGCTGCTGAAATATGAGCGCCGCTGCTAGGGGGCGCCAGCCAGGTACCAAAAATAATAAAAATAATAATAAGTGGTGACCCTTTTTCATTTTTGATTGTTTGTTATGTGGATTTGTCTTATTTGTGTTACTGTATGTTCAACAAAGGTGTATTTTTGCTAAATCTTGAGACATTGCCACTGTATCTACTAGGCAGGGCCAATTTCCGACACAGGCGGTCGCCTAGGGCGCCAGATCTGGGGGGCGCTGCGCTGGTAGCTCTGGGAGGGAAAAAACATTTTTGACCGTTGGCGCTCATCCAAATGTTCGGCCTCGATGTAACAACATTCATAATTAAGTAAATGTAACACCCTTTTCACCCCGGTTACACATTTAATTTGCCCTGTACGGTGGGCGCTGTAAGTGATGAAAGTGGGGGATGTTGGCTTATCAGGCGCCCGCAGCTCACAGCCAAAGTGCGAGCGTGGTAGCGAGAGAGCGAGCAAGGGAGAGGGCGCACCGGTACCGGCGCTGTTGTTATTAGAATCTGGTGCTAGCTGCGCTAACGGATATAAGAAGTAGATGTTTCTACAACCAGGGTGGAGGAGAGCTCTCCTGTCAGACTGAGAGGCTCAGTGAGGTAAAGGACTCTCTGAGTGTTTAGATCCTTAGTTAATTTTAGTCTAAGTTATCTCAGTGGGTCTCAAACGTTTTGACCACAAATTATGTAAACACATATTTCCAAGGCACTCCTTTATAATTATTAGGATAAATAAAAACAGGTTTGAAATCATTCAAATGTATACTATAGGACAGTTAACCAAAAATATCGTTTAAAGTTGGAGAGATACAAAAATATGCATAAATAAATGTTAACTAGGTAAAATAAGATATGAATGAACAACAAAAATAAAATAAGCTACATTTATTTGTTATTGGCTATGGTAGGTTATTGGTTATGTTCA
>NW_011369947.1:20943809-20952460 GCF_000735185.1 Notothenia coriiceps | reverse complement strand
TATATAAAGAATCAATGAAAAATCTCTACAAAATACAAATACATTACAAAAACAGAAACTTATTGACATAGGTAATAGACGTCAAAATGCCTTCAAATGTATTCAGTATTGTATGAACATGTTTGAATTGGGAGGTGGATGTCACATCCNGGGGTACAACTCTAAAACGCCCAGATGAAAAAGATCGGTTTACATTTTAATAATCAAATAAGTATATGAACATAACCAATAACCTACCATAGCCAATAACAAATAAATGTAGCTTATTTTATTTTTGTTGTTCATTCATATCTTATTTGAAATAGTTAACATTTGTTATTGGCTATGGTAGGTTATTGGTTATGTTCATATACTTATTTGATTATTAAAATGTAAACCGATCTTTTTCATCTGGGCGTTTTAGAGTTGTACCCCCTAGATCAGTCTCTAGTAATTGTGTGCTCAAAGTGCACCAGATTGAAGCATTTTACTGTAAAATGTTCAAAAAAAAATGTTCCCGGGGGGACATACCCCCGGACCCCCCTAGAGGATGTGACGTCCACCTCCAAATTCAAACATGTTCATACAATACTGAATACATTTGAAGCCATTTTGACGTCTATTACCTATGTCAATAAGTTTCTGTTTTTGTAGTGTATTTTTGTAGTGTATTTGTGAGGTAATTTGTAGAGATTTTTCATTTATTCTTTACATATAAAATGTTGCCTAAAATCTCACCTAGGGCAGCAAATTGTCTAGAACCGGCCCTGGTACTAGGCCTCAAGAGCCTTTCTTGTGCTGACACATAGAAACAAATTGGCGGGGCGCACTTTGCACGCGCACACACTAAAAGATTCCACGCGCTCCGCGCTCACATTATGCTGGGCCCACGTGCCTTAGCACCGCTGCTATGACTCCATCCTAGGGGAAACACTGTACTTGGCAATCAAACAACACAGAAATGAACCCCAAGATGGAGCCAAAGATAAATTAAATCAGAAATAATACAGTGCTTTTTCATAGTCTCTAAACCTATTTGCAAGTCTTGGTTTTTGATGAGAGCAAATAGTAATGGATGGGCTATGGAAATTAGACCTGTTCACAAAGTGAGCATGAGAGTGCACACAACTCTCATGGCTTTATCTCTAGAAACAAAGCAGACTCCAGCACTGTTTACAAGTGTTTAAGTTGTATGAAATTAAAATGTATTTTCCACATTATTACACTGCTACTATTGACAGCTTGGAGTGATGGAAAGTAAATAAGTACATTGCTTGAGTACAATTTTGTTGGACTCGAGAATGCTACTTTAAACATAACATTTAAAAGGCAATTATTGTGCATTTTACTCCACTACATTTATTTGAAAGCATTTAATACTTACTAGGTTTTATTATTATCACATTTAAATAAGAACATTTGAATATATTATTATAGGTTATGCTATTCGGTAGCATATAATAATATTAAAATAAACGGTCTTGGTCTGAAATGGAAGCCCAGTCTGCTCTGATCAACAAATAACCATAGCCTATCACGTACAATGTGTTGGAACACTAGCCAATGGAAGCGCAAGTGTTACATAGTGAGTCCAATGGAGGCGATTCAGGCAGGGGGGGGGAGGGGCAGTGGGGGGGAGAAACTCCTTCCGGAGGGAACTTTGGGATTTTAGCCTTTGAAGACCATGCATTTAAATGCACCAAAACCTATAGAGCACTACAGGAAGGGGACACCCATAATAGAGGCCATTCGAATATATTTGGATGTTAATACCTAATAACTTTTACTTGAGAAATAAAGTATATAAAATGTAGGACTTTTTTTCTACACTGTGTTAGAATACTTATTTCACAACTACACACACAACAGAAGTTATACTTTTTTTTTTTAAAGCTTACTTCTGCTTTGGGATAAAACAAGCATGAAACTCAAATAAGGCAACAATAGCAAGACAGCCAAACTAGATTGTTGTTGGTACGCAATGTTGCCAATTGCAGTTGCACACGAATCCAAACTTTTCCCTATTCCTTGGGAGGGTGGTGTACTGGGTGCTGACGTGATCACCTCAGCCCGGCCCCTTGCTATAATGTGGAGGGGAAAAGTCCACACTCAAAGAGGCAAGGCTTCAGAGCGGATCAGCGCGGACGGTGCGCAGACGCATCAGGTGCGCACCAGGAGAGACTCCAAGACGCGCAGCAGCGAGACAATGCATGCTTTACAGCGAAGAAAGTACTGTTGTTTGGAGGTGTTACTAATGTGAGGCGTAAGAAAAAGTAAAGGGATATAGCGAAATCTTGAGTAAGATGCAAGAAAGACATGTGTGTTGAGGAGCGCGCATGGAGACGCACCGGACAACAAACCTTTTCCCCTAAAACCTCTGCACAGACCTCATTGAGATCATTTTCAAGTTAATATATAGGAGGAAGAATACATCATGAACGACTCGGAGTCTGTGTGGCTCTTGGAGGAGCAGTGGAACCGCAGCAGAGCGGATGAAGAAGGGGAGAAACTTTTCGGCATCGGCGCGGATAATTTCATAACGCTGCTGGTGTTTGGACTCATCTTTATGCTCGGTGTGCTGGGCAACTCCATGGTGATCACCGTGCTGGCCCGGAGCAAACCGGGGAAGCCACGGAGCACCACCAACATCTTCATCCTCAACCTGAGCATCGCAGACCTGTCCTATCTGCTCTTCTGCATCCCTTTCCAGTCCGTCGTCTACATGATGCAGACCTGGGTCCTGGGCGCATTCATTTGCAAATTCAGCCACTATGTTTTCACCGTGTCCATGCTGGTGAGCATCTTCACCCTGTCTGCCATGTCCGTGGACCGATACATTGCCATTGTGCACTCCAGGAAGTCCTCCTCTATCCGTGTGGCGAGGCACGCGCTGATCGGGGTGATGGTGATTTGGATACTCTCCCTGGTCATGGCTGCGCCCGTCATGTACTACCAGAACATTTTCCGCATGGGAGATAATCAAACCTACTGCTGGGAAGGGTGGCCAAATCAAACTCTGAAGAAAGTCTATGTGGTGTGCACGTTTATTTTTGGTTATGTGTTGCCTCTGCTGCTGATTTCCTTCTGTTATGCAAAGGTAAGGAAAAGCTTTCCAAACCGGTCGTTTAATAATTCTAGACTTTATTTTAAAGACATACAGTTCACCTCTATTTTCTTGCTTGCAGGTTTTAAATCACTTGCACAAAAAACTGAGAAATATGTCCAAAAAGTCAGAGGCATCAAAGAAAAAGGTATGTATTCACACCTGTTTTTTTTTTTGGGGTCTGGGATGTCATTGACTACAGCCATATGTTTCTGATTGTAATCACAAAGCAAAAACGTATAAACACTGGATTGGAGATACAAATACGGGGTGTTGACTTACTGAGTGTTGCATTACTTGCGTGAATTCAATAAACATTATGACAGAGATATGGTCATGTATTAGGTACATAGTTTGTCTACAAATCATATATTAATAGCCAATAAATGGTGTAATATTTTCACCAAGTCTCCAGTAGCAAATAGAAGGTTATACAATCTCAGCTATAAGTACATCAATGTGCATGGATAAAACCAACTTCTAAAATTAGTTGATTATTGATTCCATGAATGTTGTGCATATTTGCCAACAAACACGAGTTAAAAAAACTAAAGATATGATAAAATAACTGCCAATTTTTAATGAATAAAATACCACAGCAAAATTAAACATTCCCAGTGCAAACCCTAATCACAATTGACCCAATTTAGTGTTGAAATTATAGCTTATAGCACTCATGTCACACTTTAAATCTTACATCAAAATGCAGCAGATTCCTATGGCTAATACCTAGAAGTATCATTTTTTAAGTTTTTTATATGTTTTGTCCACGGACCCCCTTTCTGCTTAAAGGAAAGCCATAAAGAATCTTGACTTTGATTCATGCTTTAACATAGATGATTGCAGGTCAGGAAAACGAACATTTATGAGGTTCCATTTTTGTTTCTGTTACCTTCAAAGAAAATGAAAAATTTCCGTTTTCCAACCGGCCCATGTTGCCATTTAGCAAATGATGATTATAATGAAGGTTAAACTATGTCACCCTTTACAAAATGCCCTTTTCAAGAGAAGAAACACCCAAGTAATTAAGGAAATTACCTCAATATTTCTGGATCTGTGCATGTCATGCTAAAGCAGGAGCCTTTTTGTCTGTCAACACTTTGTTCAATTCAAAGCAGGGGTCAGGGTTCTTTGCCTTAAGGAAGATATAAACCACAAGTTCAAGGACCCTCACATTATTCAGCGAGGGGCTACAATCCCTCTGCACCAAATACACCATCAGAGTAAACAATTTCCCTGGCTTCTGCTGTTCCTTAGGGCCAAAATGATTGAGATGAATATTAATGTTCTAATGCTAACTGGTAATGGCACACTCGAGCAAAGTGGCCGAAAGGGCTATGTGCAATCAAACCCCCATTCAGCCTTAATTATGGCCGTAATTCCGCTTCCCTGAGACACAGTTATCTGCCCGCTTGATTATCTATCTGTCTGTCGGCCTCTTCATTGTCCCTAACATCGGGCATGTTTCAGTAGCAACCCTCTGATAACGGCATTGTGCAACGACACCAGGATGTCAGGAATTGATGCGATTAATTAATGTGCACCTCTCTACATGCATGTTTTGTTGCACTAGGCTTAAAAAGGAAACTTCCACATATCCTGATGATTTACTGCGCTCACTGTGCAGAGTACTGGTCCAGAATACACACAGGGAATGTTACACTGACAGCTTTGTGACTAACAGTGCATTAAAGCCGGGGATGAGACATAAATTACCCTGGCAGGAAGGCTACTGTTAAACTCTAATGTCACAACAACGGGCTGTCTGCACACACATATTAAATCTGAGTGAGGTATCAACAACTTCAGGGATTCATTTCATATTGGACGCTGACTTTTCTATTAATATACAAGCATAGAGCCATTGCCAAAATCTAATTTCTTGGCAGTGTGTCCGTTTCGTACAGTGTGTTTCAAGGAGAATGTTGGAATGGAAAGAAGACTAATGTGCAGCCAAGCACTGTGCAGTATGTCGCTTGTATAATTAGTGGATAATAAATTATACATGTGCTAGGTAAATTAACTACTGGATAGAGTCACTGAAAAACACGATTACAAAATGAGGGAATAATATACAAGGAAAATGTACATTTCTAACCACTTAGAGAGCTTTGAAATTATTAGCCATAAACTGCACTTAACAAGCTATTCTCAAAACTGCTTTTAATGACTTCTATTGTAACCCGGCAGGAGCTGTCAAAGACGCTACAGTGTGTTCTAGCAGCTGTCACCAATGTCAAGCAGTCCTAAATCTGTCTTTCATTCCGTAAAGCTTATATTTAAATGAGTAGTCCAGTTTTTCAACTAAGCTTTTTTGCCCATTGTTAGACTAGGAGATCAATACACTCTTAAATCTGTACTGTAAATATGAAGCTACAGCCAGTAGCAGGTTAGCTTAGCATTAAAGACTAAACCACTGCTAGCCTGGCTCTGTCCAAAGGTAACAGGACAGGAAGGCTGTGGCTCAGAAGGTTATTCCCTAATTACCGTGTCCACATTCTGAAGTGTCCTCAACAAGACACTTAACCTCAACTGCTCCAGATGTCAGGTCGGTGCTTTGCATGGTGGCTTACTGACATTGATGTGTGTGTGTGTGTGTGTGTGTGTGTGTGTGTGTGTGTGTGTGTGTGTGTGTGTGTGTGTGTGTGTGTGTGTGTGTGTGTGTGTGTGTGTGTGTGTGTGTGTGTGTGTGTGTGTGTGTGTGTGTGTGTGTGTGTGTGTATTGTATTACAAAAAAAAGAGACAAAAGTGCAACATAAATGCTGTCTTTTGAGTATTATTAATATTTTAACAGACTCTCACCACAAATAACCAACACATCTTAACACATCTCAATCTCATAATATTGGACATTACATCTTCTTATTTTGCTCATGTTCTGTGAGTGAATGGCAACCCTTTAAATAATAAGTGGTGACAGATAATGGATGGATAATAATGGAAAACATTCAATGTAACAACAACATGTATTTTGTTGGTTTACAGACAGTCATGTAAGGGTATTTCTTGACCGGGAGTATTGACTTGGCTGGTTGCCTGGTAATCTAATGATAATGATAAGATATGGAAGTAAATGCTACACTTCAACCAAGAGGGAACAAATATGTGACATATGGCTAAACTACACAGTTTCTTTTAACCCTGACGCGATAAACCTCAACCATCGCGATAAACACATTGCGCTATTGCACTCACATTTTTTGTAATAGTTTAAAAAGGAATAAACAGGACTTTGGAAACCAATTTACACCTTTTATCTTTGCACTTTGGATTTAGTTCAATGTGCAATATGTCTAATAAATATCGTTATCTTATTATAAACAACCTTATCGCATATTTTGGTCATATCGGGCAGCCTTGGTACAAAATGTTAATTAGTTGGCTTTTAGCTAGCAGTTGCTCGATGTACACATTGACATTCTTTCTAATGGCCAGCCTAAGGTGACTAGGCTGGTATGAATAAGAGGTCCAATTCTATAGAAGTATATTACATTACATGTTACTTGTTAGACGCTTTTATCCAAAGCGACTTCAATACTGTGGACAATCCCCACAGGAGCAATTTGGGGTGAAGTGTCTTGCCCAGGGACACAACGACATACTGACTACAGTGGGGTTTGAACCTGTGACCCCCTGATCCGAACACCAACCCACAACTCACTGCGCCACACGCCTCCTATATGAGAAAATTACCTTTATTCTCACTTATTTTTTACCTCAGTTACCATTTCCTTGATGGTTATGGTCTCAATCACTAGTTTCAAGTCTTCATATATACAGCACCAGGGCAGGAATTTCACGAGGTGGTGTGAATCGAGTGGCCCATGGTGGTGGTGGGGTTATGGTATGGGCAGGCGTATGTTATGGACGACGAACACAGGCCACTCGATTCACAACATTACCCGAACCCTAACCCTAACCCTAACCCTCACACCAGATACTGACTGGTTTTCGGACCCCCCCAGACCCCCCCAATAAAGCAAAAATGCACGTTTCACAGTGGCCTTTTATTGTGGCCAGCCTAAGGCACTCTGTGCAATAATCATGCTGTCTAATCAGCATCTTGATATGCCACACCTGTGAGGTGGGATGGATTATCTCGGCAAAGGAGAAGTGCTCACTATCACAGATTTTTTCAGATTTGTGAACAATATTTGAGGGAAATGGTTATTTTGTGTATATAGAAAATGTTTTAGATCTTTGAGTTCATCTCGTGAAAAATGGGAGCAAAAACAAAAGTGTTGCGTTTATATTTTTGTTCAGTGTACTTATCGTTCAGATATGAGAGGGAAATCAAACTTTCATCTAACTCTTGGCCAAAAATGAATAACCAGATCTCCCACTATGTCAAACTATTAATTTAAGCCTTAACTAAAGTGTCTCAAAGGTTGAAGTCATGTTTGTTGGGGTCAATGTGCATATCATGTGCTCTCGTAAAGCATTAACTGATATGTCACAGGAGCATGGGTGCTTCGCACAAAACATCAGGTGAGACAAATCAGGAGATTGCAGAGGGTTACAGAGTGCCCTTGGAGAAAAAGGGGAGAATTTGTACAAATAAGTGTTTAATCAACACTGTGCGGTTCACTTGGGTCTGCAGCTTAACACCAGGCCTGTGAATATAATGTCAGTGACAGCTGTAAAGAGCAAGTTTATTCCCACTGCTGTTCCGACAAACATCTTATCACCCTCAGTAGGCATCAGACAGCCTGTTAAAGTCATGCAGACACGCACAAAAGCCAAATTGAAAAAAACAACATCAACCTAGCAGTAACTCTTTCGTAATCTTTCCACAAGTCCTGTGAGCATGACAAATCCTCTTTTAATAAATCTCTTTCTCCCCTCTGGCTTTTATGTCAAGTTCTAATAAAGAAAAGCTGAATATGTTTATTTATGGCTCCCAGTTTTATGGTCTCGGGAATGAATACCAGAGTTTATTTGACTTGGCAAACAATAATGCTTTTAATGGCTTCTCAGAAGTTAAAATGTAGTAATTAACAATGTAGGTTAAGGATTTTATTTCTTAGGGATATGAGTCGGTCAGGCATCCAGACTGAGCACACACAGAGGGTTATGGATAATTAGGAATATGAATATTTAGCCAAGTCGTCTTGAAATTATTTTAACAACATCTGTAAAGTGAAACAGGCACAGCTAACTGCCCAACCTCTCACATGTGACGGAGATGCTCATTACCGTCCTGAACTGAGTGTTATGAAACACTCAACATCACTGAGTCACATTTCAGTGGCTTTAATAGTTATTTAGAGGAATATTAAAAAATTAATTTAGAAAATAATTAAGATAAATATATTCATCAAGAACTGTATTTCCCTAATAGTGCTTTACATACTCATAAATGTAACTTCCACCCACATTAGGGTCGATGTCAAGATATGGAACCCCAAGGCCAATAGGTGGGACCCCAAGTGAAGTGCAAATTGCGGTTAAATTACATTACATTACATTACATTTAGCTGACGCTTTTATCCAAAGCGACTTACAATAAGTACATTCGACCAACAAGAAACAAACTTGAAGAAAACAGAATCATATAAGTGCATCAGGT
>NW_011369947.1:20942387-20943780 GCF_000735185.1 Notothenia coriiceps | reverse complement strand
ATTGTCTTCCATTGGGCAATCAGGCCTTTATTTTACAAAACCGTTGTGCATGCTCATAAATCGTTGTCACCCCTTTTACGTTGAAACGTACGGCTGCTAATCCTTATAGCGTTGGTAGTCAGTCGGCACGGTATTTGGTTTGGTAGTTGCGCGAGAGATTGAAATGTATAGTAGGTCTGTCAAATAGGCCAAAGGAAACCTGTTAGTTGTTGATGTGTCCAGTTTCGGTTGAAGCTACCGTGTAACGTCAGTACGGGCCACGCAGCCACATAACTGCCCTGCTGTATTTTATTAACGCGGTAGTTTTCTACTCTCACAAGCAGTTATCTTTCTTTCATAAGGTAGTTGTGCGTCTAAACAAAGTAAGGTAGTACTATCCCCGAAATTGCCCGCAATCCCACAATAACTTTCACACAATTCACGACCTTTATACCGAGTAACCATTATCAAACCGCGAACACATCGGAGGAACTATTCGTATTGCATAATCACGAGAGAGAGAATTGCACAGTAATGTTCAAGATAATAGCCCAGCCGATAGAACAGAATACGCACTAAGAAGAATGACGTGACAAAGGTATGAGATCTATAATACAGTGGTTTAGTGTTACAGGGAAATTTAGAAGTCTTTACTACGTTCAAACATAGCTTAATATCGGTAGCATAGCAAAGAGCTATATAGAAAGTCATTATAGTATGGCCTAGCACAGAGATATAGCACATAGCATAGCATAGCATGCTCTAATCTACATTACAATATGTCGGGATGGCCGCGCAGTGCAGAATCAAGTGATGAGAATCACTAAGATAGGAATGTGGATACTCATCTAGAGTCGCCGAAACACCTATTCTAATTCTTTTTTGGGGATGGCATTTTACAAAAATCGCGCTCAATCCTCGTGAGGATGCCATTCTATTTACGAACACTTATGCGCCGGACGCAGAAGTGGAAGGGATTTAAGAGGGTGTGGTGCGGCGGGAGCGAAGGGAAGAGACCAAGGTCATTTGAAGATCTTAGTGAAGTTCTGTGACCATGAACGTATGGTACGACGCTTACCTAGACCGGGAAGGATGTAGATCCTGTACCAATTTTGGTATGTGGGGTCGTACACGTGAGGCGAGACCGTAGTCGGTTTGTCGAGCGACGTGGGCGTGACGCTCCCCCTTGGGTTCAGGGTAGTCGTTTTTTGTGCACCCAAAACGAATAGGACCGAGGTTTTTACCACCTTACTCGAGGGGTAACTTTAGTCCTGTCGTCTTTCGAATGTGTAGAAGCCGCGTCTGACTTTTAGTAGAGAAACTGAGGTGAAACTCCGCTATCTTCAATGATTGTTTTCGGTAAATATATAATTATTTCCTGACCGAATAGATTTCGGTCAACTCATCGGGAACT
>NW_011369947.1:20934731-20942342 GCF_000735185.1 Notothenia coriiceps | reverse complement strand
TCACCCGTTGAGGCCATGTTCTTTGCGGATGCCTCTGGACGGGGCGTGTATTCACGACAGCGTGTTCCGCTTCCTGCCAACTATCCAGCCCCAACCGTTCCTACTTGCCATTTGAAGGAGGGAGTGGACGCAACACGAGTCCACAGGGCCACAAGTCAAACAACCTGACAACTCTTATGCGAAGGAGGATGGCTGGCGACGCATGCTTAGGGGCTTGTAGGGCTGTAGGTTTACACCCTAGGGTTTTCGACGGGCCCAGACCCCCCCTCCAATAAAGTAAAACTGGCGCCCATGCTTTCAGGACGAGTGCGCCTTTTATTGGCTTGGGCCAGGCCTAAGGCACACCTGTGCAATAATCATGCTGTCTAATCAGCATCTTGATATGACACACCTGTGAGGTGGGATGGATTATCTCGGCAAAGGAGAAGTGCTCACTATCATTTTTTTTTCAGATTTGTGAACAATATTTGAGGGAAATGGTTATTTTGTGTATATAGAAAATGTTTTAGATCTTTGAGTTCATCTCATGAAAAATGGGAGCAAAAACAAAAGTGTTGCATTTATATTTTTGTTCAGTGTATGTAAGTATAGACCTTTACCTTTAACACTGCTCAATTCAAATGTTGATATTAACAATAGATGAAATGGCTGTTGTTTAGAGAGTCAATCCCTATCTACTGTATATGAAGATCACTGTCCTACTGTTTAAACATTGTTTGTTTACAGACTCAACTGATTGTATGGAAGGTTTAATCTTGACAGAAAACCCCACAGAGAATTATTACCTGACTTTGCAGTAGCTCTAAAGTACATAGCGTTTTAGCCTCTTTCAGCTCGTTGTTTTGACATCACACTGAATAGGCGACACACAAGCTGGAGAGGAAAGTGCAACATCTCCCAGCTAAAGCGAAAGAGATGTGTCTTTGAGCAGACGAATCAAAGTTCAATATGCGAGAATACTAGACATACACTAGCCAGGTAACAGCAACACGCCTTCAAATAAAGGCTTATAGCTCTGTGTGTATTAGTTGTGTAAATAGAACATGTTTTCCTCCACATTTTTATTAGTCAATAGAAGATGATTCTGCTACAATAACTCAATATCTCTGGGTTTGGAGGGTTGACCAGAACTCTTCTCATGCAGAGAGGTTTTGGTACACATGGACCACAGCCTCCTGCCAGAGAGGAGGGGGTCAAACTGTTTGTGTCCAGGGTGGGAGGGGTTGGTCCGCCTCAGGGTCCTGGAGGTATGCAGGTCCTGGAGGCATGGCAGATTGCAGCCAATCACCTTCTCTGAAGAGCGGAGACTTTATGTCATCTCATAAAGTATTTGTCGTTAGTTTAGGGCTTTAAATAAAAACTTAGAATAAAACCCAACTTAATTATATTTATTGATATTCCGGTCATTTTCTCAACTATTTGGTGAAATTATAATTCCTGTCCATTTACATGCGCAACAACCTATATAACACACTAAAGGAAAGGGGAAACCGCAAAAAGCAGAACAGGGCCACTTTCATATTTAGTGTTTAACATTTTCTTTCATTTTCAAAGTTATAATTGTTTTAATAGCTCTATTTTTGGTCCTTTTCTTACAACTGTATTCCTCTTTGGTAAGCGCCACTGTTCACCAAAGCACATTTCTTGTATATGTCACTAGGCCAACAAAAGATTTCATTGGTTTATTGACTTCTTGTTTTCTTGAGATATTGAGAGTATAGAGAGCAGTAGTGCAATTAAATCAGAAATATTTTCAACAGATGACACTTTAAGATAGCCAAGCTTCATTATGTGTGATGATACCTAATTTGTTTTTTAAATAATTAAATCATTCTATTCACTCTCACACAAATCTGACAAGAGGCAATGGCCTGAAATCAATAAGCACAACTCTATTAGCACTAAATTATTTACCAGATAGTGAGAAATGAATAATAGTCTGAGTTGCTGAACAGATATGACATGAGGAATGCTCTCTTTTTTGATGGATGAAAAGAAGGTTTCATCAAGCCACTGCTGTGCTCATTGGCTCTCCGCTGCGACATGATCTGATGACACAGATAGCGGGGGAGTGGTGGGGGTTAGTGTGTTCATGGCTGATAAGGCAGACGTCGAGGCTGTATCTGAGATACCGGCAGAAACACTTATTTGGATACTCGGGGAGAGCGCTCTGCCAAAGCTGAGCCCTATCGCGCTCACAGAAACTCTGAGTGCTTACGAGCCGCAGCTGACATGTCTGACTGATTCCTCCCTCAATAGTCTATTTCTTCAACCAAAACCAATTTCAGACTCTGACACTTTGATACGGAGAAAACAAATGTTGAGAGATGGAGAATGCTCACAGGGTCAATCGCGCAGCAGACAGTCAAATCTCAATTTAGTTTTTACTGCATTGTGATTTGACTCGCAGCTCGCCCTGAGGCCCATCGATATTCTTTATGGCTGTTCCCCCACGGCGCCTCCGTCTCGCGTTGCTGTTCTCGCTGGGTCCAGATGGAGAGTTTGGAAGCCAGTCATTGTTCATGAGCTTTTTAACATGCTGGGTGCTGGTGACCTACTGTTTATTAGCCTCAGCCCTGTGTGGTGTGTAGACTTGGCAGCGTCATATGCAGCCTTTACAGAAGATCCACCTGCTGTTTTTTCCAGACACTTGTAATTGCGTACAATAAAAATCTGCCTTGTTCGGGCTGCTTCCCGTATCGTAATGCTACACAGAGGTATTGGTGTCGACTTCTGGGACTAGTCTAGGCTTACCGTGTAACGAACACCTTCCCTCTCAGGTTTTGGCTGTCTGAGGCTGCACGGCTGTTTCAATGGAATTGGTACCAGTTAATTTTTTAAGGGGCATCAACAGCAGACATAGATTTGTCAGAAAGCATGAATCACATGACCTAGAGTAAGATGCTACCAATCAATATCATTTGCATCTTTGGACAAAACCAAACTTTTTTTTAAATCTAGAGAATAGAAAGCTCCCCGTTTCTATGTGGAATGTCTTAAACATATAAATGGTAGACTGACTTGAATAATACATTCTGACAGTGAAGGGAGATGTTTTTTGATCAAGACCAAAGAATGCTGAGTTAACATGTAAGAGGACTTTGCAAGGCCTTTGAAAGACTGCACATTTCAGCACCTTACACCAAGGTTTATTGGGTACTTCCATTAAAATAGGATGGAAAGGATTTTTTTCTCTCTGCTATAAATGGAAGCGAGCGTTTTGGCTGTGATACCCGGACATCTGTTTGTCCTTGTCTGTGATGAAAGCCTGAAGCGTGTTGCGTGTCCAAATTGGGAGTGCCTTCCATTCAGACACTTGTATGAGCCTAATGACCCCGGTCCCCAAGGTCGGCTCTTCATTGGCTTCCCCGTTTTTTTACCATTTTCCCCAATTTAAATTGTCTGCCCCTCTCAAAAGGGCCCCATCTTGTTCCAAGAACATTATGGCTCATGCATTCCAACGTGCGGGGTCACCGGTGAAGGCAAAGTGTCAGAGCGAAGTGTCTACCACATGTGTTTATCTATTGGATGCCCCCAAAGGAGGGCCGGGCAATACAAAGGCATCCCGGATCCCACAGCTCCAAGACTGCCACTCCTTTCCCGTTGCACATTAGCATCGGAGGAACATTAAACCATCTGGGACGCTTTAAAACACTGGATTTCTTTAGGGGGGGTCTTCCTTCTGTGGTGATGACTAATCTGACTGGGCCACAGGAAAAAACGTGTGGGGGTAATACATTTATTGGTGTCTTCAAAACACTATTTTAACAATAACCACCGTTTGGGAAAAAGGGTGCATTTCCCTTTGAAGTAATCCTTCAAGTTCAGCCAAGAATCTTTTAGAAGACAGAATCAGATGTTCCTAAAAAATAAGCTTATTCAAAATGTAAATAAATGTAACTTTAAAAAAGAGCGATTTTCTGCTACAGCTAAGGTTGATTGGAATAGCATTAGTTTCGAGGTTTTTGGACACAATGCAGTATTGGACTTTGTATGGCTGCTGATGGCACCGGAGGAAAAGGCTCACCAATCAGTGGGATACATCCTCAGAGAACCACCAATCTCTATACAAATAAACTTGTAGCAATGGTTTCTGACTGTTTGACTGTCCTCTCTTCACACTTAACCTTTAATTTTACTGTTCTAAAAGTATCTTTTAGTTTACTAGACTCAAGGTATTAAGAACCATCTGGACCACAGGTGGTCGTAAAAACAGGGCCACACAGTGCAGGTGTAATTATCTAAAGATGTACTTTATGTTAAATATGTCTAAATGTCACTGAACACCAGGATATATAAAAACAAACTGATATTCACCAGAACCTAGCAACAATGCTGAATAAAAAAGAAAGGAAAGGGCCTGGGTGGGGTGTGTGGTTAAGATTGAATTGAGGATGGTGATGGAACATTTCTGCATCTCTCCTGAGTCCTGCCCAGCGTGGGTCATCTGGAATACCCACTATGACTGTTTGTATTCAATCACCAGTAGAGGAGCTAAGTGGGGTTAAAGACAGTCACCCCCTCAGAGAGCTTTGTGCGGCGTGGAGCGCTGGAGCTAACAGCTGTCCAAACAAAGGCCCGTTTCACACTCATCGTTATGCCCAGTGTCACTGACAGTGGCTACTCATATGCGTAGCCAAAGCATCATGAAACATTAATGCACCAAGGGATAGGGCTAGGGTTGGAGAGATAGTCAGTATTTGAGCTAAAACTCATGTTCCATTATCTTTAAGATGCCAAATGAATCAACATTGGAATGTAATGTTTAGGGGATATTTCAGATTAAGTCACAGCTACTGAATCTAAGCCAGGCTCCTTCATACTAGTCTAGTTGCCAGCTCATAGAGTTCTATTGTGAACCTGGAAATGTACCCCAAAGTTTTATGTTAGAAATGTATAGAAGGGGTCCCCAGCACAAAGAAACTGCTGGAAACCAATTTGCATATGTTGGGCAATTTGCACAATTAGCATAAATTGCTTGATTAGCATTCATTAATACAATTCTGACATTATTAGGTTATGGCAGTTTAACCAAAAAGTGGCCCAATTTGTACTCTGTGGGCTGATTTTGATTAATTTTGGGTTGATTTGAAGTTTTTAGGGGACTCTGGATTATCGGGATGGACAGATTGCTATTCAAACACATTTCTACAGTAGAGGTTATCATTTTCATTTTGTGCTCTCTACCTATGGTCACAACACTACTCATGGTAGTCAATATCAGCCCACCAAGAGTAAATATATTGCCACTCTCTGGTTAAAATTGCCATGTTTTATCCATCAATGTCAGAAATGGATTCAGCCTCCTCAATAACCCCCAAAACCACTCCAAAATTGTCTAAATCGGCCAAGCCATTTTCATCAACTATTGTCTACATAGGATCTAATGCTTATTATTGCTGATTAACGTACTAACATGCAGTGCTGGCAAGTAGACTATTGTGCTCCACACCATACACAATCCCCATCCAGCAGACGCAGCCCTGGTATCCTGTAGGTCTCCTCACACACCTTATATCTCCCCTCACCCGTTCACCTCTCTCCTTCCCTCCTACCCTTTCTGCATAGATATACATAAGGGTTCTGACATCCAGCGCCATAAAGAAACAGCTCTAGGGGTATGCAGTGTACATCTGTGAACCAAACCGACTCTTATAAAACCCAATAAATTCTTCCTTAAATGACGGCTAAAGAATCCCACTAGCTCTCAGTTGGGGATCCACTACAGTTAGGATAGAGATTTGAAAAAATCCTCCCTCTAAAAAGTCTCTAAAGAAAGTAATGCTTGTAAACATGCTGCTGTGACAATAGCATGAACAAAGTCTAAAGTGAGACTATGTAAATCTTATAAATCTCTTACAAATGAGAAGTTTAAATCCTGTGCAGTCCATCACATAATTTCTCAATTCATGACATGCCTTTCTTGATATTGTATAACCAGGATCTTCTAATGTTGGGAAACTTCATTTAGACATTTCTGTGTTACAGATTCTCCTGAATACATGCTTATTAACTAATCCATCGAACATCCTCAAGTTCACATCGCCTCTTTTCTTCAGCAATCTGTTTGTGCGACACTACTGACAAACAAATGAGGCTGAGACTGGGAAGCACATGGAGAATAACAGCGTTTGTGTGTTTGTGTGTGTGTGTGTGTGTGTGTGTGTGTGTGTGTGTGTGTGTGTGTGTGTGTGTGTGTGTGTGTGTGTGTGCGTGTGAGCTTGAGCTTGAGATCTGGGATCGGAACCAACCAGCAGCATCTAATACATAGCAGCTGTCTGTCTCCTGGGTTACACAAGCCTACTGTCTGCTGGCAACCGTAAAGTGTACAACTAAAACACACACACACACACACACACACACACACACACACACACACACACACACACACACACACACACACACACACACACACACACACACACACACACACACACACACAACCCCTAGCTCCCGTCTGCTATCCTATCAGCATCAGCCCTGTTGTAAGCGAAGTAATTCACTAGACATCTCTGAAGATATTACTCTGTTTTACCTGCTCTGGTGATGAATAGGAAATAGCCAGTGGAGGAAAGCCTCCTCAGTAAAACATAATGACCGCCCAGTTGTATCCATTGAAGAGCACACCGCAGCACTCTCTTAAGCTATAGCTTGTAGAGGATGAGGATGAATTACAGAAGCTGCTTTGATGAATGGAAATGAGCTTTTTATTGCTCACAACCCCCACATTCTTCCCTGTAGGTTGGAATATTTTATATCCACGAAGTGTGGGAATAATGTGCAGATGATTAGACTGAACATCATTGGGATCAATTAATAATTGAGTCCTTTATCAAATAAATCTCTTGTTCCAATGGGAGGATTGTTCTCATGTTGATACCATTGTGAACCTAATAACTAATTGTGCTTTTGGCTCCACATTAGTTGAAAATGTCACTCTTAGAACTCATCTGTTATTAGAATTAAAACAATTTAAACATCAAGAGAATTTTGCATTCAGTCTCAGTCCTAAAAACCTGTAAAGAAAATCCTGCAGAAAGTTTTAAAATCTACTTATTTAAAGGAGGAATAAAGCAGAGAGAATGTGTGAAAATGTTCAAGCTTTGACATTTTTTCAATGATCTTAATTAAAGCATTCCGTCTTCTCCCATTCAAACCCAGCAGCTCCATGCAGGTAAAAGAAGGTGACTTACCTCACACAATGCTCACAGCGTCTCCACTGATTACACAACGTAAGCTGAAGAGCGCCTTATCACAGCCAGCCCGGGAGAATGTTCTCACCACTGAGTCTCAGAGCGCTGACAGCTCTGTCATCTTCCTCTGAGTGCTCACTCCAGTCTACCTACAGAGAGAGAGCCAGGGAGGAGGAGGAGAGAGAGAGAGAGAGAGAGAGATAGAGAGAGAGAGAGTGAGCTCCCTTTCTCTTAAACAGTAGACCCCTCTGCAGTCAGACTCCACTCCCACCTACTGCTCTCTTAAATGCCCCCCCACCCATTCACCCACTCCACGGCATTGTGACTGAAAGTGAAGGAGCTGAAACAGGACGCCTGGAGGCTGGAAAGAGAGAGGGGAGAGTGACTGAGAGAAAAGAGAGTCAGAGAGGAAAAGGGG
>NW_011369947.1:20932145-20934112 GCF_000735185.1 Notothenia coriiceps | reverse complement strand
GGGGGGTTTGGTTGGACCATTAGCAGCAAATTGCAGCGGGCAAAGCCAATGAGAAAGCCTGATATGAGTGAATGCAGAGCCGGCATTAACATAGCATTAGAACTTGAAGGCAGGGTCTCTTTCTGCTCGTTTTCTGTGATGGGTTTTGTTACACACGGCATGTGTAACAAAATGCTGCCATTATTGGTTGTTTTGTCGCCACTCACACTAGCAAGTTGCCCTGTGACATAAATAAACGCGACTTCACCAAAAATGTGGTTCTGGAAGCTTGACGATGTACTCCACGTGTACCACGTGTACTACACGGTCAATGAATGAACTTCTGCAAAAGTTACACTTTTTTTTAAAGATACTTTTGGGCCAGAGTGCCTTTATTGAAGATTATTGAAGATGCAGGGTTGAAAGGAGGAGAAATCATGCCTGAAACTTCCGTGTGCTCAGGAGTCAAACCATTCGTACTTGAAAGCAGAAGCTACATTTGTCTAGCTCTATAAATATACCTTTATGTTTATTCATTCTCAATTTTCTCTTCCAACTGGCTCTACTAAGCTAATTTTGGGCGTTCATCTTTAGACTTTGCCGAGATCTCCAACAGCCAATCATGTTATTTCTTACAAACTTGAAAGGGACAAAAAGAGACAAAGAAAGTTTTCAAATGTCAACAATTTTAGTTCAGTAGAAAGCCATTCAAATAAAACTTGAAAATACCATGATTGGTGTTACTGTCAGTGAGTACAATTTTATAAAAATGTGATTATTTAAAAACCAAACATATTCCTTGCACAGTCTTTGCTGCAACACTAAGTGTATTGTCATCGATTTTCTTTCATAGGGGTGCCACAGCGGGGTCCAAACTCAGTGTTACAGAGGCACTGGACCCCCCCAGAACCACCCATGTCACGGTGGCCCTACTACCCCCCATTCATCTCTAGTCTACAAATCCTGTGCCCAGGTTGAGCTCATCAAAAGTCCATTCCTTATCACATTGAGTAGCACCCCTCTTGCGGGTTTTAACATGGATGTGTTTTTCACAATGTAGCATCAGGGAAAAAAATCAAGATCAGGAACAATTCCATAGTAAGATTACTGAATCAAATGAAGTCAATGTTGTTGCTATCTTTTTGCCGCTTGCATATTTTAACAGAATTTTGGATTCTAACAATTGGCTGCCTCTCAATCAGGGACCCTTAAGAATCTTTAAGATTGATTTGGTGATACTTCTGGTTAAAACTGGCAAGTGCATTAAATTAATATAGTTATTAGTGATGAGAGTTTAGTCGAAATCTTAATGGATACAAACGTTTGATAAGCCAAAACAATCAGTTGGGGGCCCAGGAGTCATTGGTGTTCCTAACTCCCGTGTGGTCTGGTGGTGCCATCATCAGGTTGACCGACTAATGCTTTCATACAGTAGACAGTCATCAAGGACAACACACTTTTTCTAATGTACGGCCTTGCTGTGAATTCCTTGTGCAATAAGAGAAAGCAAACGAAAAGAATAGTAAAAGCAGACAAAAAACTGTCATAAATGCTATCCAAAATGGGATTTGATATATTAAAGAGGCTATATTCTGCTGATGTTCAGGTGTATATCAGTTTGTAGTGTCTCTCCTGTGACATGTCTCCATGCTTTAATGTTCAAAAAACTCTTTATTGTTCTCATACTGCCCGTGCTGCAGCACCTCTTTTCACCCTCTGTCTGAAACCAGAGCCCAGTCTGCTCTGATTGGTTAGCTGGCCGGCTTTGTTGTGATTGGTCAACTGCGTAGAGATGTCCCGCCCCTTAGCCTATCACGTACAATGTGTTGGAGCACCAGCTAAATTAAGAGCTAGTTCTACATAGTGATGTCATTATGTTATGGAAGTAAACAAAGGAGTCCAATGGAGGTGTTTCAGGCAGGGGGCGGGGGGGTGTGAGTGTGTGGGAGAGAAACTCTGGGATATAAGCATTTGCAAAAGATTTACAT
>NW_011369947.1:20929225-20932105 GCF_000735185.1 Notothenia coriiceps | reverse complement strand
CGGGGGGAGGGGGGGGGGTGTGTGTGGGAGAAAAACTCCCTCTAGAGGGAACACAGGGATTTTAGCCTTTGCAGACCATGCAATAAAAAAAACATATTACACACTACAGGAAAGGGAAAACCCCAAAAAGCATAAAAGGGCCTCTTTACATTTTTCTGAGTTTGAGCTCTGACCTTGATTCTTGTTTGGCTGTCACTGACCTGAGAGGTCACTTTTTGCCACTGGCTCACGATCCAACTGCTCAGGCGGTGACCACCAAGCATAAACCCGACACATGGAACAGTCGTGTCAGTAATCGCCTCTTGATTACAGTTTGCTCGGGGTACCAAACATACGCTGGTAGTAATTAACAGACGTTCTGTGCTCAAGACGGTGATGTAAACAGGCAGAGCGGCATCAAATAAACAGGAACCAAAAGCTCAGGAGGATCCTATCAAACCCTCGTTCTAGGGGAAAAACTAAGACTTTAAAGAGCTGAGAAATGCACTTCAATAGATGTTGATGAGAGCCAGTGTGGAGGATGGTGTGACACTCATTAATTCAGAATATGACCCCTCACTCATCATACAGGGCTTTGCTGATGCTCACTATGGTAGGGAATAAAAAATCCTTTCTCAAAAACAGGATTTCTTTTATCTTGATGTATCTTTCCTTGAGCACACTTTAAAAGGTGCTAATGACGTGGGTCCAGGGAAACAAGTCATTTTGAAGTGGAATAAATCTATCTAAGTTTTGAAAAATATATGGTTTTAGAAGCTCAAATCAATGTTGGTATGTAAGTGAAGATCCATCCCAGACATCGTCGGGGTATGTGTGCTGAGCAGAGCTTTTCTCTGCGGGGGAAATTATCCTCATCTTGTTGCTGAGAGCCGGTAGCCAGTCAGGCAGAAAAGAACCTCTCTAATCCTATACACTGCACAATGACACATATGTAGCACGGCTATCGGGTGATGAAAAGCAAATTCAATGACTTGAGGGGCCCTAAATTCATTTTCATCCGCGCTCCCAGGAGAGAGGGAGGAAATCTATACAGTCTGGAGGCATAGATATTTTTTAATGACTTCTGGCTGTAATGATATCATTTAGATGAGATGATGGGTTGAAAGCTTGGCTATGTATAGCACCTGTTTTAAATGACTGTAAATGTATATTCCCTGCGTCTCTCCATCTGTTCCTGTTCTCACCTTCCTGTCAAACTCTCTCTCCTTCCTTCACAAGGCTTCGCATAGAATTGCTGTGGGAGTTCTCCACCTCTCTGTTTGCCAAGGCGTACCTGTTCACCGACTTTCAGAGCAAGTGAACTGAGCGGGTTTGATTTCCCAGCTGACACCTCGTACGTGCATCCTCGCCTGTCATCCAATTCCTGCCGTGCCGGAACAAGGCGTCTGCATGAGGGAACCCGTTTTATTTTCATCAGAGCACAACAATGTTCAGTTTTATCGGCTTTCATTTAACATATATACAGACGGGGAAATGGAACAATAACATGCCAAGCAAAGAAAGAGAAAAACTACCTGCCCTGCATGTTACACCAATCAGGTTCTACAGTGGCGGACAGGTGCAACCGATTTACAACGGCCCAAAACATTTCCATTAGGTGAATGATGCAAACACTTACAAATAAAGAAACGTCTTCACCAACTTGACGAAACATGCACAGCGTTTACTAAAAGCGCTGCATTAACAAAACACTACAAATAAAAAATACTCTCAAATAAAAAAACGCTGCAAGAAGCTAGAAAACACAGTGGAAATGGGGACACTAAAAAGTGATGCCATTGCACACCGCTGGAACCGGAGTGCTTGTAGCTGTTTGGGTAATTATAAAGATGTCCAACTCTCACTGTCGGCAGAGTTAGTCTGTTTCATAATTGTTAGCTACGTTAGCTAGCTAGCTTACAGAAACAGCCTGTCCTCCTACAAAAAACGACCATATAGGCCGATTGTTCAAGCCCTTATTACGACCCAGATACACGTTTTGAAGTGTATGTTGCTTCTTACACGACCACTAGAGGTGCTCTAGTGGTCGTGTAAGAAACAACCGGCCCATTCATTGCAAACGCTCCGGAGGGACGTTTATTCACAAATAACCCTCTCTGGAAAATTCTAAATTGTGGAATAGTTTGGCCATTAAAATGCTTTTTGATTCGATTTCTAGAGAGAAGTGTATATTGTACTCTTAGAATCCACGTCCAGTTGATGTGTAGGATCTATAGTTTGATAGATATTACGAAGATAATTTGAGGTCTCGCCCGGATAACGTGTATGCAGCTTCCATGTAAAGTTAGCGTCAACCCTCACGGGGTGAAAACAGTTTTTCCGGTCTCGAAGTTTTCATATTAAAACCGGATATATTCCCCTCACTGTCAAATGATTACACATTACATTATTATTATTATGATATCTGCATTACTCATCCACTAAAAAACATCAGTTTATCCTTGTTAATTACATAATATTGATTGGTTTATATTGTGAACAATGCTTTTGTGTTTTTAACCTTCGATTCGGAGAAACAAAGTTTTTTCGGAGTTTAGACACTACAGTTTCCGAAGACGCTACACTACCCAGAATCCCCAGCTATCGTTTGGGACTACAACATCCGCCTTGCTTTACAAACCCCGTGATTAGTCCTCAAGCCCTGTGATTGGATGTTGGAGTGGCAGTGCGACCCCCCCCCCAGAACTATGCTGGCTATTGTGTGTTTCGCAACATGTTCTATGGCACGTCTCTACTGGGAATTATAGTTTTATAAGACGTTTTCGTATTTCCCACAATTAAAAGGTGCCAGTATTAAACTGTGTACACCCTGGAGGTTTAGGGGATACGAAACACAGTGGTGTTATCAAATTTAAAACATATAATTAATAAATGGGTGAA
>NW_011369947.1:20922163-20927582 GCF_000735185.1 Notothenia coriiceps | reverse complement strand
TGGAAACATCATGCTTTGGGGCTGTTTTTCTGCAAAGGGACCAGGACGACTGATCCGTGTAAAGGAAAGAATGAATGGGGCCATGTATCGTGAGATTTTGAGTGACAACCTCCTTCCATCAGCAAGGGCATTGAAGATGAAAGGTGGCTGGGTCTTTCAGCATGACAATGATCCCAAACACACCGCCCGGGCAATGAAGGAGTGGCTTCGTAAGAAGCATTTCAAGGTCCTGGAGTGGCCTAGCCAGTCTCCAGATCTCAACCCCATAGAAAATCTTTGGAGGGAGTTGAAAGTCTGTGTTGCCCAGCGACAGCCCCAAAACATCACTGCTCTAGAGGAGATCTGCATGGAGGAATGGGCCAAAATACCAGCAACAGTGTGTGAAAACCTTGTGAAGACTTACAGAAAACGTTTGAGCTCTGTCATTGCCAACAAAGGGTATATAACAAAGTATTGAGATGAACTTTTGTTATTGACCAAATACTTATTTTCCACCATAATTTGCAAATAAATTCTTTAAAAATCAGACAATGTGATTTTCTGGATTTTTTTTTTTCATTTTGTCTCTCATAGTTGAGGTATACCTAGGATGAAAATTACAGGCCTATCTCATTTTTTTAAGTGGGAGAACTTGCACAATTGGTGGCTGACTAAATACTTTTTTGCCCCACTGTAGGTTGCGCAGTTGCCCTAATTGAGCAATCCTGTAGGCACTGTCTGACGGGTTTTAGGTTCCCATGAGTTCAATGAACTGTTCCTCCTCCTTTTCTTTTTCTTCTCATGGTTAGTCATCTATTTTTTCTCATCTCGACACAGGGCTGGTCCTCCTCCCAGGATCTCCTGCTGTTAGCGATTGTGTCAGTAGTAGTCAACCAACTCTTCCTCTGGCTCACAGCCAGTTTCACTCTTGCTGGGTTTCACTGTAGTCGAAGATTGGCAAGCAGGCCTGGGAATCAGCAGGTGCACAGACAGGTCTGCCTGGCCCAGGACAAAGCTTATTGGCTCACCACTGCTGCTCCTCGGTCATCCAAATTGACAGTTAGAACAGTTTTGGCACGTCTCTTTTACCCATGCATAAAAACTCTGCTGTGATTTTTGATGTCGTTATTGTCGTATTGTCTCCATGACTGGCTGAGAGCCTGTCACAGGTGTGTGTTTGACATAATTGGTGGCACTGTTCCAAAAAAATCTAAGTCAGAAATTACAAAATGTAAAAAATCGTGTTAATCTTGCTTTTCTTTTTATCATTGACATAATATTTTATAAAACTTAGCTGAAAAATATGTATTGCTGTAAAGTTTAATTGCATACTGCTTCCTTTTCTTATGTAATTAACCTATATGGCTATTTGCATAACAAAAGCCACAGTGTCGATCATATAAGGTTGTTTATTAAAAAGAAACCTCCCATTATTTCTGTCAAAACCTAAACTGTCAGTTTCGGTGTTGAGCAAAGCCAGTGATAAATGTCCCAGTTCCTGACTGTAACTTTGCCTGGAGGCAACAACAATTATTTTGGTCCCAAAGTCAACAGAGGCTCCCTGAATCTGCTGTGCTGTGCATTCATGCAGTTGGGTAATACACGGTGAAGTTAGGTTGCAAACAAATAATACAGCCATTGATAGTCGCACGCCTTTGCTCCTTTTGCAGGACTCTTGAATTACATGCTATTCAAGGTTTCAAATAGACCTGGATCATTCAAGGCATTATCAGAAGCACTTCTTTCTTATCTACTGTGTGTTTGCCTTTATGTTTATCTGCAGTCGTCAAGAGACATAATGACTTCACAGAGACCGCCAATGACTGCATGATCAAAGTCGTGTACAACTGAAGGCCATGCAGCTTTTGAGATAAAACAACTTGAGAGGGCACTTCACAGTTTTGGGCACGATGAGCTGATTAGCACACTAAACAGACAATGTCATTATATCACTGACAGCTCTGATTTAAGATGTTGTGCGTCGTAGCAAAAAAGGAGGTTTGTATACTGTAAACTGTGCTTTCACTGTATTCACAATCATACAGTTATAACTTGAGTAATTTCATTATCCCAAATCCATCGCCAGTGCATGCACATGAAAGAAAATACACATAGACCAACGCCCCATTGTATGGTAAGGAAAGCATCACAGCAAAAGACAGACAGAATACACAGACATTACTATGCAGCACCAGCCTGCAGTGTTTATTCAATCTGTATCTGCAAAGCTAAAGTTGGCACAAATGAGGGTGGCACCACTGCTTTAACGATTGTCACTAAATTACGAATTATCCAAAGACAATTATTAGTGAATAGTTGCTGAAAACAACAAACAGCTTTGAGATGTCAATGTTGCAACTGAAAGCCTTAAATTATGTACTGTTATATATATAAAATATATATTATTCAGTGTGTATTGAGTAAATAAGTAGTGAATATGTGTGCATTTTACTACAATATATAACAATGAATATAGAAAATAAGAAATATACGTCTGAACAAAATTGACATAACAATAAAACAAAACAACAATTAAAAAATAAATAGAGGTTCAAAGGTTTTATTTGTCATATACACAGCAAGGGACATCACATATTGAAAAAATATAAATGTTAAACAGTTAATAAGACTGTTATAGGAGATGGTTAAGAATATTGGTTGAATTTCACAATATAAAACAATAAAAGCAGAGTTAATGCCAGAGTGTTGCACAGTTGAGTCCTGCAGAGGAAAAAGGGGAGGGTTGACAATATTGTGACGCTCTTACTGAGTAAACAATCACTCTGACTTCTGTAAAAGCAAGTCTGTATTTCATCATAAAAGCAAGCTAGAAAACACATATTTTAGATGTTATTGTAATTTCTTCAGGGCTGTTGTTTATTGTGAAATCATCAAGTACTGTCTGTGGTAAAGTTATTTGATGAAAAACAGAAGTAATCTCAAAGTCCGAGTGATGGCTTACTCACTAAAAGTGTCAAAATCTGATCTACTCACTGTTCTCTCTGCAGGACATATCTGCAGACCCATTCTCCTGAAGATCACCAGCAAACGACTCTCTTTTCAGAATTGAGAACGGGAGTCATCTGTGTCAGGTCTTAACACCTTCCATCTGATTTGAATGACAAGATAATGTTATCTGCTGCATTGAGTGACGCAAGGTGGGATACACATTGGTTGTGGATTTAAAAGTCCAAATGTAAAGTTTTGGCTGTTTAAAGTTTAAACTATTTTTCCAAGAGAATCCTGATCCTGGAAGTGGTTGTGGCTAATTCACATTTCCTGTGCAATGAATTTATAGACACGATTAGACGTGTTTAAAATTAAATCACATTATTGCAAAATTAAGTATTACATTGAAGATATGCTGGGTGAGTAATCTCCTTTATCCCAAAGAGACATATATTGTACGGCCAAGAGTATGATTATAAAGTAAACATGGCGGTACCATTGAGTTGTATTAAATACAGTTTATCGAGCTGCATCTTAATCCACACCGAAACCAGAGAACAGATGGACAGATAAACAAGATATGACAATGTCAGTGTTTTTGATTCATGGCTTATGAAAAGTGACAGTTAACCATGTCTAGTAGCCAATAATGGGGTGTCATTTGCATATCTGAAGATTGGGATTTGATTGGTTGTGAGTCTGTACACTGGGTGTGTCCAGGTCTGGGAATCAAGGGGTTGAGGTGTTCTCACAGTGGCGTTGGAGGGGGGTAAGGAGAGGAGGCGGGCAGGGGCTGTTGTGACATCCAAACAACACACACGATGGCAGTGAAGCAAGTGAGGACATGATGCAAGTCGATACAACCTCATCCACGTACCCTCATTAACATGCGTGTAGATACACACACGCAGATACCATTTGTACATTACATACAAATGTACAGTTAAATGATTAATGATAAGAGGAATACTGTAGTACAGTTATTATGGAAAAAAGTACTTTCAGACCTCGGGACAGGCAGTCATTGATGACTATTTTTTACATGATGTAGTGTTATGAGTACATGACAATAGATATGCTGTGTTTCAGTTGTGAGCAATAAGTTGTGTCTAGACTTGTTCAGTATTGAGTGACTGGTTGCTGTCCGGTTACTCAGAGAACAGTACATCGGCTTACTCAGCCTGTTTATGTCACCATCACTGGAGTGTGTCTTTGTGTAGGGGCACATGAATCCGTCTGAAAAGAATACATAGTTTTACTTTTATAAAATTAGTGTTCCACTTCACAATATAATAGCTGATATTATAGTGAAATCAGACTATAAGGATGTGTTGGAATATAATCAGGTATGAGCTGCTCCAGTTACACCAAAACCTTTATTACCGCAAATTTGTTTCATTCCTTTACTTAAAGGAAACGTTTGGCACATCACTTTCTTGCTGAGAGTTGGATGATAAGATCAACACTACTCATGCATGTGTGGTTAATAGCAAGCTACAGCTAGTTAGCTTAGCTTAGCATTACGACTAAAAAAAGTTGAAATAATTTGTGGGTTGTTGTGGGTTTAAAATTAACATCAACTTTAAAGAGAATACATCAAGCAACACCTGGGCTTTTGAAATTGTTAAAATGGGTTGCTTTGAAATTACACTAATTTAAATCACGTTTCAGCAGGAAACCGATGGACTGTCCACTCCAAGTAGGGAATGAGTCCTTACCCCAAGTGAAGGAGTTCAAGTATCTCGGGGTCTTGTTCTCGAGTGAGGGAACAATGGAGCGTGAGATGGGTCGGAGAATCGGAGCAGCGGGAGCGGTACTGCAGTCGCTTTACCGCACCGTTGTGACGAAAAGGGAGCTGAGCCAGAAGGCAAAGCTCTCTGTCTACCGGGCCATTTTCGTTCCTACCCTCACCTATGGTCATGAAGGATGGGTCATGACCGAAAGAACGAGATTGCGGGTACAAGCGGCCGAGATGGGTTTTCTCCGCAGGGTGGCTGGTGTCTCCCTTAGGGATAAGGGGAGAAGTTCGGTCATCCGGGAGGGACTCGGAGTTGAACCGCTCCTCCTTCGCGTCGAAAGGAGCCAGTTGAGGTGGTTCGGGCACCTAGTTAGGATGCCACCTGGGCGCCTCCCTAGGGAGGTGTTCCAGGCACGTCCAGCTGGGAAGAGACCAAGGGGTAGACCTAGAACCAGGTGGAGGGATTATATCTCTTCGCTGGCCTGGGAGCGCCTTGGGATCCCCCAGTCAGAGCTGGTTGATGTGGCCAGGGAAAAGAAAGTTTGGGGCTCTCTGCTGGAACTGCTACCTCCGCGACCCACCACGGGTAAGCGGGAGAAGATGGATGGATGGATGGAAGACTATAAAAACGGACTCTCAGGGTTCTGTTTTAATAATCAGTTTCTCAGTATCTCACCTGTCTTGAAGAGTGTTGATGGTCTCCTTTAGCCTGGCCCGCAGGTGTCTGATACACACCTCTTTCTGCTGCAGCGG
>NW_011369947.1:20906097-20921888 GCF_000735185.1 Notothenia coriiceps | reverse complement strand
CATTTTTTTATTTTGCATAATCTCTATATTTTGTTATAATGGGACACAGGGTTCGGTCCGGATTGATTTGCAGTTCGGTCCGGATCCGGACCTTGGTCCGGAGTTTGAAAAGCCCTGCTGTATGTCTTCTTCTGCTGTTCCATTTATTGTTTGTTTTCGTCCTCACAATTATAAAAATGAATATTAAAAAATATTTTTTCTGATGGATGAAAACAACTATTTGTTGTAAACTGACCAGAGGCCTGTACTACGAAGCTGGTTCAACCTAACCTGGATATGTTTGAGTTAGCCGGTTGGCCTAATCCAAAACATACGCGCTCTCGCTAAACAGTACTACGACGCGGGTTATCAAGTGGATCGCTCAAGCCAGCCGTGCCCTATCTAGTTAGGTGCGCGTTCACATGAAAGGGGTGGTATTATTTGGAGCATTCGACCAATCACAAACATGGAGAAGCGTACTGACAGCGCAGCGTCATACTTCCTGAATGAAAAGTTAACTTTAATATTAGACATATGAAGAAGCTAAACTTTAAACATCCATGACTTAAACACTTTATCCAGGATAAAAGCCACATAGCTGCACCTGCAAGGTGAATACAGCTGGTAAAAGAAAAAGTGTTTGAATGCGTAGGCTACATTAACAGGTTTATGATATCACTGCCCCGTCTAAGACACGAGTGGATCTGACTTTAATTACATTTGTCTCAAGTTTTTCGTCAACTTAATGTGTTGCTTAAAATAATACTTCTGCATACAGTATGTGACACTGTGAGTGTTGCACGGCCAGATACGGCTCAGCTGACTCAGATAAGGATTACATTATGATGTGATATGCCGCGGACTGTACTTAATGTTACTCTGATCCGGTTACTTATGTTGTGGCAGATATTTAAGTAAGCTTTCTTAACGCTAATGTTATAATAGTCAGATTGCTCTGAAGATGGGAGGTGATATTCTATTAATGTTCACGAACTTCACGTTCACACAGTCGGTGATTTTTGCCGGCCGTCTTTCTTGCAACGGCAGTTTTTCTGTATTTCCTTTCTCCTGTAATATGACTTGATCGCTTTAAACTCCGCACACTGAGCTCTGATTGGTCAGCAAGCAGTGCTTTCACTGAGTTGAGCTCTTAGCCTGCAACCGCCGCACAGCATAAGTTACCATGGAGATCTAGCCTGCTAAAAAGAGAACCAGCTTCGTAGGACCGGAAACCCTGAGTTTTCACTGAAGTTAGCCGGCTAAGTGAAAATCTTGCTTCGTAGTACAGGCCTCTGATTGCACATAGTCCCTGGATCCTCCTCTGTAACGGTCTGATCTCCTTAACAGCGGCCTGTTAGCAAAATGTACAACCTCTGGAATGTCCAAAATGACCAATAAGAATTAAGCAAAGTCGTAGTATAATGTTCATATCTGAATGCGGTGCCCTGTTCTACGAATCCAGTTAAACACACCCTGGATATGTTCGAGTTATCTGGCTTAACTAACCCATAACAAACTAGATCTCGCTAAACGGTCCTACGACGCTGGTTAACAACTCGGTAAATCAACCCAGGGTTTCTCTTTCTGGCTGAGAGCGCGTTCACATGGAAGGGGCGGGGTTAGCAACATTTGACCAATCACAAACATGGAGAAGCGTACTGACAGTGCAGCGTCATACTTCATGAATGAAAAGTAAACTATAATATCAGACATATCAAGAAGTTCAACTTTAAACATCCATGACTTAAACAGATAAACGAGGATATTAAAGCCATATAGCTGCAGCTGCAAGGTGAATACAGAACTGCTTGTAAATTAAAATAAACACAGAGTGTTTGAATGCGTACATTAACAGTTTATGATGTCACTAAGACATGAGTTACTCGAATGTTTCGTCAACTTAATTTGTTTCTTAAAATAATAAGTGTTGCAGATACGGCTCGCAAAGTTGACACAGATAGGGAAATGCTATATTATGATGTGATTGATGATGTTATATGAATGATAAGTCCGACACGTCGGCGTTTTTCCTGCATACAATGTGTTTAAACTGTATAAACACATAAAATATGTTTAAACTGTATTTCCTTTATCCTGTAATATGACTTGATGACTTGCTTTACATTCCGCAGTGCACACTGAGGTCTGATTGGTCCGCAGGTGGGGCTTTCACTGAGTTGATCTCTTATCTGGAACATAACCTGCTCCGGAGCAGGTTAGGTGTTCAGAAGTGAAGCAGCTTCGTAGGACCGGAAACCCAGAGTTAACCCTGAAGTTACCTCGCTAACCGAAAATCCGGCTTCGTAGTACAGGCCACTGGGATGTAAAATTGATTTGTTCATGAACTATGTATAAATTGCAGTGCATGGATTTCAGGGCTATCACAGCAAACAGTGAGCAGTGTGTTTGTATGCTGAGGACGCACGATAACGGAATTTAAAGCATTTTTGCCACAGTGCAACTTGTTTCTGATACTAAAAGTATCAGCTCTGGATCCTTGTTATCAGATTGAATCCTGCAGCTTATGCTTCTGTTAGGGCTTGCGGCACAAATCACATCATATTTAAACCATAAGTTATATTACTGTAGCTCAGGATTTACAGGCTTGTAGAAATACTCCGAACTCCCCGACATGTTAATCTACAAAGCAATAAAGCCTGACATAAACAGTAGCTGTGTGTGTGGCTCCACCTGTGTGCTGTTAAATATGAGCTGGGGTTCAGCTCGGAGACAACGGGTGGGATCTGCCATACTGTTCTATAGGGGCTGCACGGCTTAAAATAGAAGAGATAAGGACCAAGTCTCGGGAGGCATCCATGCTGTTACATACTGTTACAAAAAATATGGTGTGGGCTGATATGTGTTCCATATAAATGATGCGCGCAGGATTGTAAACTGGAATGAGTGGATTTGAATGAGATATTTATTATAGGCTAGAGATAATGCCTGCTCATAGAACATAATGTTGGTCCTCTTTTATGATACACAGTGTCTTATTGAAGTGATGCAAAAATACAGTATGATAAAATGACTGCCAAAAGCCTAAGGCTCCAATTTATGGGGCGAATCCTGCGAGCTAGTTCAGGCATTGAACTGGAGCACCAATGATACATTTACAAATAACGCGCCTCGTCCCTCTTACAACCAACCAAACACATTCTGTTAAACCTGCCGCTCTTTTGAACCTGCCAGATTTGCTGCCTCCGCCTCGATAATGCTGCTGCTGCTCGCCTGCCCCCCCGCCACCCAGCTTCCACCTGTAGGCTTGAGGGGATAATTATTGTATTTAATCATCAACGTTCTATGCAAATCTGTGGAGTGAAGAGGCCCGAGCCTATACGCCAATCTACAACTATATGCTGCTTCTAATAAACATATAAAGAAACACGTGAGTTGTCTGACTATCCCAACATCATGTGGAGGCAGGACTTTTAGATGCTGTTTGAAAACCAAACAATCACTCTCTCAATCACCCTGATTTCTTAGAACATGTTGAAGTCACAGTATGTGAGGAAAAGGTATTTAAAAAAGCCAACCTATTAATCTAGGCAAAAGGTGCATGAAAGCGGTCAATTCAGTGATCAAATGACATTGAATGTTCATAATCCAAAGCAATTTACAATACATATTGTTGTTTAAGTAAAAATATTTACTGCTTCGCATCTCGTTCCTCCATCCATCCATCTTCTCCCGCTTATCCGTGGTCGGGTCGCGGAGGTAGCAGTTCCAGCAGAGAGCCCCAAACTTTCTTTTCCCTGGCCACATCAACCAGCTCGGACTGGGGGATCCCAAGGCGCTCCCAGGCCAGCGAAGAGATATAATCCCTCCACCTGGTTCTAGGTCTACCCCTTGGTCTCTTCCCAGCTGGAAGTTCCTGGAACACCTCCCTAGGGAGGCGCCCAGGTGGCATCCTAACTAGGTGCCCGAACCACCTCAACTGGCTCCTTTCGACACGAAGGAGGAGCGGTTCAACTCCGAGTCCCTCCCGGATGACCGAACTTCTCACCTTATCCCTAAGGGAGACACCAGCCACCCTGCGGAGAAAACCCATCTCGGCCACTTGTACCCGCAATCTCATTCTTTCGGTCATGACCCATCCTTCATGACCATAGGTGAGGGTAGGAACGAAAATGGCGGTGCGGTAAAGAGACTGCAGTACCGCTCCCGCTGCTCCGATTCTCCGACCCATCTCACGCTCCATTGTTCCCTCACTCGAGAACAAGACCCCGAGATACTTGAACTCCTTCACTTGGGGTAATACTCCATCCCTACTTGGAAGTGGACAGCGCCATCCGGTTTCCTGCTGAAGAACCATGCGGCCTCCCAGATTCTGGAGTGCTGATCCTCATGCCCCAGCCGCCTTCACGGCTCGGGCTAGGCGAAACCGATCGCAGGTGAGGTGGCTGAAGGTGCGCAGACCGATGAAGCCCATCCCCCCAGAACACATCAATCCTGCAAAAAGCCACAGGTGGCACATCCTTATTCCACGAACCCTCCAGGGACCGGGGAGGCCCGCCCGCTCGCCATGCTGACGCTCGAAATACCGATCCCATGTAATATTAGCAACAGGAATTGGTGACAAAAGNGTAAAACTGTTGAAATATAAGACTATGAAAAATATGCAACTAGAAAGACTTTAGTGGAGGAAAACAATTGTGACATCATTTGTACGACTCTGGGATTTGTAGTCTTTCTAGTTGCATATTTTTCATAGTCTTATATTTCAACAGTTTTACGACAAACTGTTACTTTTTTGACATGGAAATGATTTTCTAAGATTGACAAACATCAGATGTGTAATTCATGGCAGAATTCAAACGGGATCGAAAGATAAGTTTTCTCTCTCCATTGTGTGGTAGGTATAATAAATGATTGTTTTGGGCAACTCCTGTGTGGAACTATTGTCCTTGTGTCCTTGTCCTTGCAGAGCCAGCTTGTAACAATTGACTTCAATACATTATTTTTCCGAAATAAGGTTCCTTGGACCGGAAGTAGATGGGCGTGACTTCGCCACTCTATACGCCCCATTGATAAATAAATTAAATTATAATGAAACAAGCTGCAATGGATCACGGATCCACCAGGGGGAGCAGTGATTAAAAGGCTGCCACACTGAAACTCATGTGATTGTGAAATAAACAGCTGATAGATCTACAGGTATCTGATATAGCGGATATTTGATAAGATCCCTATGTCACGGATAGGATCATATTCTGTGCTAAATAAGAAACATGTAATCATTTACAAAACATCACCATGTTTTTATTCAACAAAATAATGTTGTTTAATCCACGTTGGCTTACTACAACTATACAAAAACAATCGGTTTGTTTTTTCATCTGGAAATCCAGCCCGTCTCAAACAAACGATTTGTAATCATCATCTTCACGATCATTTAAAGGTGACCTATCATGCAAAATGTCCTTTTGTAAGNGCTTGGCAGGAAAAAAACCAGTGAGGCTCTTCCTTTGGCCAGGGTGTCAGGACCTGTTAATTACCTCCCTTTATGATAGGCCCGTGTAAGTTCACATTTATTAGTATATCACCTACAGGTGTCCTGTGAAGATTCTAAAAAAATACACTAGCGATTAATTCTGCCTGTCCTGCTTACTGCTGGTTTTCACTTAATTTGAGTATCTTTTGTAGTTCTCTGTTATCTAAATGGTCTGATGTGGGAAATAAGCTTTGGGGTGCTAGCTCCCTTGTTTAGACGGGGAGGAGGAATTGGAGCTCTCTGGGAGATTCCCTTTACCTCCTGCACCTGCACAGGCACACACACACACAACACACACACAACGCACACACACACAACCACAACACACACCCACTCACACGCACCGCACGCAACGCACGCACACACACACCACACAAATGCATGCACTCATTGGGAGCTGTGAGCAAGTTAAAAGGAATAGTTTGGACGCCGTCAGAATAGTCCAGCAACCTCTTGTCCCCACCTGCAATGGATTATACTTTTCCACTTTGTATGAATAGTAGATACCACTTTCAATAAGACTACCTTATAAAGATTCATAAAGAGGTTTATAATTAGGTTATGAATTAGGTTGTCACACACTTATTAATCATTAAGACACATTTATAAACCAAGTTCTAACATGTTTTCATATATCAACACAGGCTCACTCATTTGGCAAGATGACTTAAGCTTATAGTGGCTACTAAGCGAGAATCAACTCAGTGAGCAACAGGATGCTGGCTGATGCAAGAAGACGAAGTAAGCTAAGTATAGCCAATATAAGGCTTAGCAGTATAAACAAGGATAAATGTGGGCGTCTCTATTTGCAGCCACCGTCACGCATTGCCTGTTTATCTCATGTCTTATGAAATATTATTAATGATTTATAAAGTGTTCACAACCTAATTAATAAATGAATTACAAACTATTTGTAAACCCTTTATACGTGTAGTCTTATTGTAAAGTGGTACCAAATAATCTAACAAGGAATAACCTGTTAAAATATACTTTTTGTTTTAACTTATGATTATGAAGTTAATGTTGATTTAACAATGTTAAGGCTATGGAATATGCCCCAAAGGAAATGCATCAATCATTGTCCAACTTAAACAGGAAGAGGTTAGCGGTTTGGTTTTCCTTGTTAAAGAGTATTGATCTAAGTTCTTGCAGTGGCTATCTGCAGTTGCTAACCCGAGTAACGAAAATGGCAGGCGAATAAACCAAAGGAAAAGTGGAAAACAAATTGCAGTGTGTCCTGTGTTTTTGTCTGCAATGCTCTTGGCTCTGAGAAACTCAGTTTGTCTTTGCAAGAGTGGCTCTCATAATGGTACAACTGGGAAATGCTAGTCTGAAAAAGGCTAAAAGCTGTCATTTTCTGCAACGATTGGCAAAACTTGGAGGTGGGCTACTGGTAGGCACATTTTGTTACCTACACAAAGGCTAGCCCCCACCCCCCGTTTCCAGTGTTAATGCTAAGCTAACTGACATGTTTGAAAAGGACTTATGGCGCATTTCCACTGCAGCGGGTAGCCCCGATTAAGCGTCCTTAATCGTCCTCAAGCGGCCAGGCCAGTTTTTGGTGGCCTTTCCATATAGAGTAGCACCGGCTAGCGGGTACTTTTTCCCTCTTTTCCCGGCCCCATAAAATTGTGGTTCTATCAGGCCAGGGCCAGGGCTGAACTAGTGACGTCAACACTCTCGACTGCTGATTGGTCAGAGAGAATCGTCACAAGATCGCGCGCGAGATCATCCCTAGCGTCGCATATATATCTAGATGCAAGCTTGCAGCATTTTTATACACAGCGTTTTTGTAAACGCAGGAGCTACAAAACTGGCAACGTCAAAGAAAAGAACACCGTGGTCGACCGAGGAGGTGACGACATTCCTACATCTCATTGGCCAAAAAAAAGCCGATCGCCCCGCCTACACTGCGTTGCTACCCCAGGTCCTAAACTCAAATGGAAATGCACCACGGCCTCGGACGGCCAGCGAGGCAGCCCGAGGCCTGAGCGAGAACGCTTAGGAACGCTTAAACGGGGCTACCCCGCTGCAGTGGAAATGTGCCATTAGTGAACACGTATACCTTTGGAACTAGGCTAGCCTCCGTTTACGCTAAATTAAGCTAACCGGCTGCCGGCAGTGGCCTCATGTTTATAATACTACAAACAAGTTTCAGGTTTTTATTTGTTTATTTTGTATTTGCAAAACTATTAGTGGTGCAGCAGATGACAATGATAATCTTGTTCTGAGAATTATTCCAGCCATGCTTCTGAAAAACTATAAAAGAAAAAACGCAACAAAAAAAGAATCAAAGACATTATTAACTAATATTGACAAAATACTGTGGTAGCATTTAGTATTGTCATCATTCCCCAATGCAATTATTTGTTGAAAGAATACACAAGTTGACAGTAATGAAAGGTGTGTACAGGCGTTCACATGGCTCAACAGAAACAGCTTTTATATAACTAATGACTGTAGTTTTGTTTTGTCTTTGTAATGTTATTCTTTTGTATTGAGTTCTTGGCGAACAGATGCGGAAGGAAGAGAGCGTCCTTGTATTGTTTGAAGTGTGTCGGTTTATACCGGCCCGCACAGGCAGGTGTAACTCGATGTCAGTTTGGATTTGAATGTCAGAAAATCCCTCCCTGCCTCACTGTGTTAATGACAGAGTGAGTTTTACAGGTCGCCTTTCCTTTCTGCTGAACATGTACACAGTGTTGTGGGAGTGTATCTTCTGTGGGACGTGCATTTTCATATTACCCTGCAAGCCATTTTCACAATGCAGGATTTATATACAGTGAGATGCAAATGTAGAGAAAAACAGAAGCTATTCATGTTCAGTCGTGCTCAGCCTCCTCCAGTAAACTTGATTGTGTTCACATTAACAAATAGAAGTGCAGATAAGACTGAGCTGCAGGTTGAAGGAAGCCTGGTCTCCTGGGTGGCTTGGCAGACATTTTGGCACAAATAAATAAACAAGTATCTTATACTTTTATAAGATATTATCTCTAGAACCATTTTGTTACCATGACGTAAGGCTCAACTCATTGCGGAAAAACAAAAATAGATGTGCAATTTCTAAATCCTCAACTGCATTTTGATTGTAGGATATTTGAGCTGCGGGCTTTCAAAAAACGTCTCCTATTCACATAATACAACTGCTACCATGTTCCAACTAAAATGGTTTATGTAACTTGGTACCTTTACTCACATACTGTAGACTACCTAAATACAATTTTTAAGGTGTATATTTTCATTTTTGAAAAACAATGTATCTCCAAATAATTTTAAAGCATTTATTCATGTGTTGAGACAATTCCCTTTCTTCTTTAGCTTGATTATCCCTAAAACCCGTCTTGGATTACCTGGAAATGCATTATCACAAAGCTTCCCCTAACAAGTTATGAAGAAGTTTAACTGGGTAAAAGAAAGTCTAATTTATTGTTGTATAAAGGCAGTGACATTGCATTGGATGTCTGAAACCAGAGTGAGTTTTTCTTCAGGTGAAGACTCAAGCTCTTATTTGCTCAGGGAGCAGTTTCCTCCCTGGACAGGAAAGTCCGGTGTTGCCCTCCATCTGTCCTCTCACAGGTGACAATGTTGAACCTCAGTGTTGAGGCTGCCAACATGTATTCCCCCTAAGCATTAAACCTTTACAGCCCGATACTTGGTCAAACCTTTAATGTCACTGTTAAAACAACTTAAGCTCCCTCCTTCTAAGTTTTTTACTCTGCCATTCAGTTTAAATTCAAATGATAAATGAAACCGACTCCTCTCAGACCACGCCCTCGCAGCGTCACCTGGTAGATGTGAGGTAAGCGAGACGAACTTCTAGTTAGACCAGCTGGCAGCAGATAAGAGAGCCAAAGCCTGCTCTACAGGTCTGTCAGGGAGCTGCCTGCAAACACGTATCCGTTTTACTCTGTTTGCCTCCAGAGAAAAGAGCTTAGCCATTGTAATGAGTGTGTGAGCATGTTTTTTTTTAATGCTTGTGTATAAAGGCAGGTCTTAACTACCATATTCAGATCCTCTGGTCATATTGTGGTTCTATCCATCTGGAAATAAGTGATTTTATTTCCCCTTTATTGTGTGTGTCCCCTCATTACATTGCTCCATTCCCAATAACATAACAATCGTATACCATCGCTATGTGATGACAGATCTCTGGTTTTCTTGACTTTCAGTGGTGCCACAGTGTCTGTGACCCATGATTGAGTCAGATATAATGTGGTTCGCATAAAACTTTAAAGGCAATACATTTAAAAAAAGGCCCATTAATAAAGAAATGTGACATCAACAAACAAACGGGGCCTACGTGTTCCCAGGGTCTTATGTTCCGCAGCTCATTATCCTCTTAGTTAGTCGCAATTACAAATCCTTTCAAATAATTTTATGTTCTCAGCATAGTTTTTCCCCTAGGTCCATATTTCCCTGGGTCAATATCTTGAAATCAACAACCTACAGCTTATTTCCTACTGTTGTTACACTACTTGAAACCTATGCATTCAAATTTGCAGCAGGTTTCAAGGAGTATAACAAGGCAAGGTCATTTCCTTGACCTAAGAGATAGCCATATCCACAGTAGCAGAATATTTTTACCATTTAAACATCGTCCCTTGTTTCTTCTCGATTTTGTACTACGAGGATAGCCCTCACTATAATCTACAATATTTATTTTAAGAACACAAGACACCTTAAACTAAAAGAATGGCTCCCCCAAACCAACACCCCTAACTTGATATTGATCCGTAGCCTTGTGGTGATGTTCATCCTTAATTTTGTGTCTTATCGTGAATCATTCCAACACTGAAAACTCCCCTTAGACACCTGTAATGACAGAGATGTTTCCTTCACATCTGATAGGCATGTGCTGAGATGTGTGTCAAGGATAAGTGCAGCACGCTTGCTCTGTAATCAGCTGTTGTGGGGATGTGAATTTTGAAGATGCTATGTGACTTGTTCAGAAATACCCCCGTGGTATCAACATACCAATGGCACACGCAAGATGACATCACATGTAACAAACAAAGGATGAGGTGAGATTGGCTGGTGAGGATTAGCATGCAATCGCAATGAAGATACAGTAGATAGGACCTTTGTACTGTGGCCTGTTTCCTTTAAAAAAATCTGAGTTTCAGGTTTATTTCCATTATCCAACATTAGATGTGCACTTTTACTGTTAATATTAATATAAAAGGAAAAAGTGTTTAATTGAACACATACTGTATAGGTTAGTCAATCCTTTTCCAGCTCATGAACAAAACATTTTTGGAGATACAAAGGATGGTAGAAACCTTAATTAGATGATGAAATGTATGGTTTGTGCATTGTAATGGGTTTGGTATTTTTGACCATACTTGTGTTGGAGTCACTGGTGCCAGGTAACAGATAAGATGGACCTTGTAGATGTTCCCTAATCCCATGGTTAAACCTGGGCCGAGGGTTACACAACATTGTTTTGCCTCTATCCTGATGACTTGATTATTTCTGTGTATAAAGCCGAGTGAATGTATTGTTACCTTAAGTTTTCTGTATGTCTTTGCCAATATGTGTTGTACTATCTTCTCTGGTATCAGATTTGTGTCGTAATAAATATACATTGAGGGCCATGGAGTTAAAACTGACCTGCTGTAGCCTTCAAGTTTTAAATGCCATAAGGTTTAAAATTAAAATGACATTGTATTATATTATTAGAGTTGTTATCTTAGATTTGCTTGGTATTACCATGAAGGCCACATTCTCTGTAATATAACTCCTGAGGTTTATTTTGTTGGGTGTCTCATTAACTGTATTCTTGGGAAACCCTGCCGCAAGTTTCTTTTGCGTCACGATTCAGAGACAATTCCGCTGAGTCCCCAACAGACTTCTGTGCCTCAAAGGAAATATTGCTTCCAAACAGCTTCACTGTGAACTCAGTGGTCTTCTTACCACTTGATGAGCATGGAGACGAAGTAGTAAAACAAACATCTCAGGGTCCAGCGCAGCAGTGTTGCGGTTGTGCTTTTTTAGTGTCTTGCACTTTTGTGGTAATCTACAGCTTAGGCCTCTTGATGTTTTGAGGTCAACAGGCCTGCTTCACGTCACTACAGCTTGTGTTGACATGGAATACATTAACACTGTTTGGCTAATGTTACCACACCAAGCTCAGAGCTATGAGTGTGTACCCTTTACATCGATCGTTCTGCTTAATTAAGCATATTTGAGAAGGAAACAGGCCTTTGGTGTCACGATGCGTGGAAAAGGTAGGACCCAAATGCAGAATTTAACAAAAAGCGAGCTTTATTAAATCATAAAAGCTGTGGCAAAAAAGGCAGTATCCAAAATATCCAAAAACAAACGAGCAGCACAAGGAACACGGACCGTGGAAACATGGAGGGNAGCTTTATTTGTATAGCACTTTCCATACACCTGAGGCCTGTACTACGAAGCTGGTTCAACCTAACCTGGATATGTTTGAGTTAGCCGGTTGGCCTAATCCAAAAGGATTAGGCCAACCGGCTAACTCAAACATATCCAGGTTAGGTTGAACCAGCTTCGTAGTACAGGCCTCAGGTGTATGGAAAGTGCTATACAAATAAAGCTTTATTATAATAATAATAATAATAATAATAATAATCATTCTGTGTGACTGGCGAAGCCACACACAATCTAGTATTCAACATACTTGTTAGTGTGAATGCTTTGCCACAGCATTCCACTATAGTTTTTCGAATCTTTAATCTTATTATTTCAACCAATAGTTCGGCTCTCAATAACTTCAGCATACTTTCAGCTACAGAAACCATTCAAATATCAAAAATATTCAGCCTTTTCAGCACATGATGGGAAACGTTCACCTTTTTCAAAATATTTTATACTTTTTGAGCTTTTTTTAACATGTAACTCAATGGGACGAACCTTAAAATCCTCTTTTACCTACACCGTGCGCAAAATGCTACTCCTTCCACATACTTTCATCTACAGAAACCATTCAAATATTAAAATGTTCAGCTCCTTCAGGACATGTGCGCTATGACTGTTCTGGTTTACGACATTTATACTTTTTGAAATATTCAGCTTTTTAAACTATTTTTTTAACATGTAACTCAATGGGAGGAACCTTCAAATCCTCTTTTACCTACACCTTGCGCCAAATGCTACTCCTTCCACACACTTTTCAGCTAGAGACATTCCAACTTTAAAATGATCACAAGACCTTCAGCTATAAAAAGTATTCTTCAGATTTTTTATATGTTTTATACTTTTTGAGATATTTAACTTAGTTTGGAGCTTGGCAAAGAGGCCTTCTTCAGATTTTAACATTAGTGTGTATTGCGCAGCTCGTAAAGGCTAGAGTGCTTTGATCTCAAAACAGAGTGGAGGACAGCTTGAAGTTCGCCCAATTTTTATTTTTAAACTGCCATAATTCCCAAACCCTACACTCCTTGGACATAATTTTTCATGACAAACGTAGGAAAACCTCTCGTAGATTGGAAAGTAAAAAAAAAATTCAGCAAAATAATTAAACAAAATGCCTCTTGAGGGCATGAAGTAGGGCTGTGCAATTAATCGTATTTTAATCGCGATTACGATTATGGCTTGCGACGATTATGAAAACAGCATAATTGACAAAATACTATTATTTTGCTGGGTGTGCTTTCACCCCTCCCTATAAAGCCCACTCGGCCACGTGGGAGTGACATGTGTTGTGAGTGTTCAGCGCGAGCGAAGATGTCAGAACAAGAGCAGCAACTCGTTAAAAAGAAGGGTCGGCAGGCCTCTCCTTCCCTCCCCCCTTCTTGGCTTGGCACTTGGAACCTTCCCTCCGGGCCCCATCCTTTTAACGAAGCCTGAGGGACGGCCGCTCGAGACGGGTCCCTGTGCCCGTGCAGGCCCCGATTAGGATATCCGCCACACTTTTACAAAACATTTTATTTGACACGTTTCAGAGGCTTTGCCTCGTCACCGACGGCTACGAAACCGAAACCCGTAACTGTAGTCCTTGAGGGACTCATAAAATAATTTATAGAGTTGAAACCTCTCCTCAACCTCCCTGTTTGCTGTGTAGTTTAGTGTAGAGGTGTAGTCGGCGTCGAATTTATATTATAAAGGAACTGACGGGAATCGGATGCCCTTTAACCACAGGGATAGTGGTATTCTCACTCTCACTTTGTCGAATTGCCTTCCGAAACGAAGGCAAATTTCAGCATGTGTAATACTCATCGTCGGCCAAAGATAAGCATTATACCGGAAAAGCGTGGAGATTACGATAGCGATAACCCATTAGGGGGACGCGGGGACGGCGTCGTCGACCTTTGTTGAACATCAGGTGCGGGTGGGCGTTCCAACCGGGAGGAGCCCGGAGGAAGGCATATTTATCCTTCCTCTGGGCGTTAGACGAGGGAGAAAAAAAAGTCGTTTGATCGTGTCAATTACTTCGTGTCGGTTAACCTCTTAGTAGTACTCGTTGTGACGCCAGGCACCAACAGGGAGTACCACCGGGACCCCAAGTACTTTACTCAATACTGGTGGACCGTTCTCTTATTTTCGTCATACGCTTAGGACGGCCCCCAGTCTTCGTGATCGCATGCGCCGAGATTTGGTCTCCCATCTTACGTGTGTCGACGCAGCAGAGGGAAGCCCACTGTCCTTTCGCCTCTCGCCTGTGAGAACGGAACGACAACCGGCTCTCCTGGCTACCGGGGCAGGTCCGAATACGCGCTTTAACCCAATACCATTTATTGGGGTTAAACACAAGACACTTTGCCTTTCCTAAAAATGTAACAAAAACCAATGAAAGTTAACGAAACAGAATTTACATTTAAATCCAATTGAAGGACAAAACTTCAAACACGGATTACTTTGTTGTACGGCTCTTTTTTCATTATAGAAGATGTATTATTTATTGCTGTTTCATTTCTTTACTTCACATCCAATACAAATTTACAAGCCCTTAAACTGGCACATCTACCAGGAGAACTCAACGGGCATGTCGGTTACCGCATGTTCGGTAACGAGGCAAAGTACAAAAAAAATGTACAAAAAGTGTTTGTAAAAGTGTGCGATCCTCATATCCTTATGAAGTTAAGCCAAGCAGTACTAGACATCTACACTAAAACGGGGCTCGTGGGAACCCATTTATTGGCATGTCGGTTAGTGTTACGCATGTTACGCACTGCAGTAACCATTCTTTGCCGGGGGCTTGTGTACCATGGGCCAACACCGATCTTTCCTAGGCAGAACACATTTTGAGAGGGCTCTCAACCGACTTACAAATGCAAACCGTCCGTCGGAAAGTCAATGCTAGCAATTGTAAGTCACCCGGTGTCCGTTTACTACCGCTCTTCGATTTGATAGATAATTAATACAGTTACTGTCCCTCACACTAACAACTTTATCCCACAATCGCCAGAACAACCGACAAGTTTCTTCTTACTGTTGTCGTGACATCTAGTGGTTGTGATACCAAATAAAAAATAAGTGTCCGTTCAGTTGCAACAGCGTCATTTTCAGGGTTCTATCGAGGACCACGTTATTTACAAGGGAACGTTACAAAAATGATAATACAGACTACAAAAGAGAATTATAACGACGACGTAATTACACATACAACGTAGTACAATGACGACATCTACACAAAGGCTCGGCGAGGCTAATGTTGCTCAATGTTGCTCTTGCACTACAGTATAAATGTGATCTGCCTAGGAAAGATCGGTACCGGTGACCCATGGGGCTTGTGCCGTCGGAGGTCCCTTACGAAGAAAGTGTTGAAGCGGCAGAAACTTTCTGAAGTACACAAAGCGTTCCTGCACTGACTGTGCTATTCTACGATACCATCGTCGGAACGAGAACAACAACCCGGACCACTTTTACCCTGAGCCGACCGAATCCGACAGGAAAAGTCCGGTGACAGGGACCCGTCGCCTCCATCCCGTCTTCATCCTCCTTAAGGCAGAGCATCGAAAACACGTGACAAAACTTTACGCGCGAGGATTTAATCGGGTGTGAGCGTAACGTCTACTCTGTCTACCTGAAAACTTAACCTTATCTAATGTTTTTATTAGTAGGAGGGTGAGCCTCACTTTTAATATATAAAACCCGAAAAACCGGAGACGGTATTAACACACAGGACCACACACACGCCTGACAGTGAGGACAACTGTGCCTGTGGAGTCGCTTTGTCACGGGGTGACGGGTGGTCCGGTGCGGGGCTGTGTACCCCACTACGGCCGGTAGTGTTTCGAAACTACGAAGTTCACGTAATAAGACCGTGTCCTTCTAATCAAATGTCCTGTAATTGCTATTTTGTCTTATAACAACAAGATAAAAATCTGTGTAGAGCGCTAGCTGACCC
>NW_011369947.1:20891331-20906052 GCF_000735185.1 Notothenia coriiceps | reverse complement strand
TCAACATTAACTCATGAATCATAAGTTAACAACAAAAAGTATATTTTAACAGGTTAATCCTGTTAGATTATTGGTCACCACTTTACAATAAGACTACAGGTATAAAGGTTCTACAAATAGCTTAGTAATTATTTATCTATTTATCTAATATATCATTCCAATAGCTTTATAAATCATTAATAAATATTTCATAAGACATGAGATAAACAGGGCAACTGTGACCGGTTGCTTGCCAAATAGAGAGCCCACATTTATCTGTACTGCTAAGCCTTATATTGGCTACTTAGCTTACTTCGTCTTCTTCATCAGCCAGCATCCTGTTGCTCACTGAGTTGATTCTCGCTAAGTAGCCACTATAAGGCTTAGTCATCTTGCCAAATAGTGAGCCTGTGTTGATATATGAAAAATGTTAGAACTGGTTTATAAATGGTTCTTAATGATTAATAAAGTGTTTACAACCTAATTCATAACCTAATTATAAACCCTTTATGAATCCTTTATAACGGTAGTCTTATTGTAAAGTGGTATCTATTATTTCATACAAAGTGGGAAAATATAATCCATTGCAGTGGGACAAGAGGTGTGCTGGACTATTCCCTGACCGGGTCAAACTATTCCTTTAACTTGCCTCACAGCTCGCAAATGAGTGCATGCATTTTTGTGTGTGTGTGTGCGTGCGTGCGTGCGTGCGTGTGTGTGTGTGTGTGTGTGTGTGTGTGTGTGTGTGTGTGTGTGTGTGTGTGTGTGTGTGTGTGTGTGTGCCTGTGCACTGCAGGAGGTAAAGGGGGAACTCCCCAGAGAGCTCCAATTCCTCCTCCCCGTCTAAACAAGGAGCTACACCCCAAAGCTTATTTCCCACATCGACCATTTAGATAACAGAGAACTACAAAAGATACTCAAATTAAGTGAAAACCAGCAGTAGCAGGACAGGCAGAATTAATCGCAGTGTATTTTTTAAATCTGTCACAGGAACACTGGAGGTGAATACTAAGGTAAATGTGAAATGACAGGCCTATCATAAAGGGAGGTAATTAACAGTCCACACCTCTGGCCAAAGAAAGCCTCACTGGTTTTTTTGGCCTGCCAAGCTTTTACACTACCTATGATTTACACTCAGAGGGGGGAGATGCTGGTTTATGAGGCCTATTCAGGAGCCCTGAGGTGTCTTTCCCGAGTTTTCTCCTCGGGCCTGGTTCCTGACCGTTTCACACTTCCAGGAGGGATTATTAGCCTGTCAGAGGGCCACTCTTCACAGCTGCGTAACGCTTCGCCCCGTGAAAATCACACCCTTCTGCTTGTTTTGTTGGCCTGTTGAGCCCTGGGTTCACACACAGGACTTTCCGGGAGCTGCAGATGGTCATCGAGATTTAAAATGGATGGGGAAAAAATGGTCTGAGGAAGATACATAGGCTGAGTGGTGGTGAAAACAGGAGCTCTGAACTTCAAACTGTGGGACCCATTAAACTTTCAATCGTATTGTTATAAGGCAGTTAGAACCAGGAGGCACTTTGACGGGAAGACTTTTTGCTGCCAGGGAATCTAATGCAAACCTTTAAACTTATATTAATATATCTACTGTATATAGAAACTAATTCAAGCAGTGTTACTTAAAGTAAACTTAACTAACTTAAAATTACAGTAAAAAACAGGCACATTATTTCATGGTCCAAAGTTCTTTGTTTTGGGGTTATCCAAAAGTACTTGGGTTTTGACATTAGAGTTAAAAGAAAAATGTAAAGTGAGAAATCACTGCAACGTGACTTGTTGCATCATTCTTCTTACAGTAATGCCTTGGATAATAAATATTCCAAATCTAATTGAACAAAAACGGTATGGTCAGCACTTGTATACTTCAGAAGTGAAGGTTTTATCACACTAGTTGGGTCTATCCATTAAAACGAATTATGACTCATGGTGAACTTGATCCTATTCACTGCCATTATTATCATTGTCTGTGAGGTAACCTTGAGTAACACTTCTGAGAACCGGACTGGTCTAACAACAGTCTCAAGTAAGGTGACAGCTGAGGTAACCAGAGGCTCCTTCCTCAAAGAGATGAAGATATGAGTAGTTATGAGGAAGTCAAAATATACTTAAGGAAGATGAAGGTGTGGATGGTAATTTATAGAAATGTACAGTACAAACATTATATCTGAAAATATAAATGTAACATCTCTTTCTAAAGCTTTCTGTAAACATACATTGTACTTTTAAAATATGTCTAGTTATTTTATTGTGGGTAAACAAAGGTTAGTATTTATTTACTTAAGTTCTTTATAAAACTGATTCATCAATCTAGTGGTAATTCTATAAATCTGAGTAAGTGTCGGTCTGCCCCCTACTGGGGAAGTAAAGTAAAGCTCCTCAAAAACTGATGACTATCAAACTAAACCTGAACATTAAATAAAGAACAATAATGATTTTGTAATGTTTTAATAAAATGTATTCATTTAATAAAAAATACAGTGTGTAAATGCTTGAAAAATACAGACATTGGCGTCATAAGTCAATCGAAATCAAAATGTATAAATAAGTAAATCTGTTAAATTATCAAAGATTTTTTTTTTTATAACAATGTCAGTTAAAAAGGATTGGCTCTTTAGGTTCAAAATAGTAGCATATTGCCATTTTTCTAAAATTGTTTCAGTAACTACACAACAAAGTACGACATAATATCACTATGAAACTACAATTGGTGTTTATAACATGGCAGCACTTTGAATTCAATATATAACGTTCACATTCACAAAGGGAAGAAATATGAAAAATACACTTTGGAGGTCACAATAAAGGAGAAGAAAAACTACTCATCAAAAAATAATAAAAGCATATTGCATGACAAGAAACATGAAAATGTATGTCACGTGGGTCATCAGCACTTTGAAAGAATCTCCTGGCAGCTTTTGTAAACTTTCACCAAGCAGTTCAGCCTGGGCTTTGAACTCTGAAAGAAATTTGAAAAGAGGGTTCATTAGAAACACATTACTCTGAATAACACTGTGTGTAATAAAGACGCCCTATTATGCTTTATGCAGTTTTCCCTTTCCTTATAGTATTTTTTATAGGTTGTTGTGCATACAGTCAGCATGCCATTGCATCCTTGGGCAAGACACAGTGGCCACAGTATTGATGTTTTACATGTCTGATACTGTATATGTAATATGTAATGTGAAGCACTTTGAGCACTTGTAAAAACACTAAAATATATGCAATTAATTATTATTATGCTTTATGGGATGTTCTCACACCTTGCATTCACAACCTCACCTGAAACAATGGTACAACACACGCCACTGCATTAGGCTCTGAAGGGTCCTTCAACAGCACACACAGGTAGTAGATGATTTGATGCTGAAATAAAAGCAATAGACGTAAATTCATCCTTCTTGCCAAAGTATAAACTCACATATCTGAAGGTTGTAAAAATGTCCTCACCATGTAAATAGCTTCATTGATGACGATATCCTTGATTTTGCCCATCTCAATGAACGTGGTGGTCTCACGGCCCGACGCGTAGCTGGAAGACAGCTGGATGCCTAAGGAGCCGATGAAGAGCAGGGTCTCGTGGTCGACCTTCACAAAGTGGATGTGAAGCATCATGCCAACCAGAGTGATGAATATAGCACTGGACAGAACGGCTGTGTTCTGAAAGAGAGGGAAGACATTTCAATGTAACTTGTCAATATGAATCGTTACATACCACTCAAAAACATAAAGAAGACTCAGATCATTTAAATGTACAGATCACAAGGAGCATCACCATTATTATGTCCACAAAGAGTTTCTTGGATTGGCTTAACAAAATCAAAATAAGAACCAGTTGAGAGTTGAATAATACGGACAAAATTCTAATCATGCAAAAAAAAGTGTACTAACCTGAATGTCTTCTAAATATCAATAATGTGGCAATATGACTATTGCAGCTCTTAAATAATAAGTACGCTTGAATGGGGTGTACAGAATGGTAAATAGGGCTTTTACCAATAACATTAGCAATTATTCTGCTAATTACTTTCTAGAATCATTTGCGCTACAATATTTAAGAAAATATTGAAACATTTTCATCCCAGTATCTCAAAGTTCAAACATGTTTCTTTGTCAGTCCAAAACCCAAATAAATGTTATTTAATATCATGTAAAAGAGAGAAAAGCAGTATATTTCAATACTTTAGAGGCTGAAATAAGCTTTTTCTGACACTTTGGCATTGACAAAACATGTTATCACTATGAAAAGATTATCAGAACAATTGTCCACTTTTCCACTGTCCCTGAAGTAATCAATAACTCGCCTTATCGATGTAGCTCAAATAATATATGGTATAAAAACATGCAAGAAATTGATAAAGGTTAGTAAAATATTAAAGGCTTATTTAATTTAAATTAATATGACCATTATAGCCATAAAAACCATAAAGAAACAGTACATTTTGATAGAGTGAAAAATGTCATAGTACACATCTCTTGTGTAATCGATTTTAAGCAATAACGCCACAGCGATTCTGCCAGCACGTAGTAACCATAGACTGTACAGTGTACATTTCATTAATGTAACATCTCATTTATCTTACCTCTGTGAAGAAGAACACAGCGTATGCCAAAAGCCAAACACAGCAGGTGTACACCATCACCTTCCCGATGGACACTTTAGGGACGCTGACAACGAACTCCTTGCAGAGGCTGGAGTGATCCTGACAGCTCAGAGAGATGGCTTTGCCACTAATGTCAGTAAAAGTTTCGTCTTCCATCATGAACACAACACAAGCAGAGAGTAGAGAGAGGAGAAAAACAGCGAAACAGGGAGCTAACTGGCTAACACTGACGACAGGAAAGCATCGAGCTAGCTTTGGCTAGGAAAGGTCAGACGCATATAAAGACATAAAGTGGTGCTTTCTCAGATAAATAATTGTGCATGCATACATACGACTCAATATCTCTGGACTTAATAGGATGAGAAAAACGTAGCGGCCAAAATCACATAAGTGAATATTCCCAGAACAAATTCATTTGAGTTGAAGCTAAAAATCAATGCTAACATTGGATGCATTCCTTTTCTACACCGGCGTGTTCGGTTTGGATGTTGTTGTACAGTAACGAGCATCAAGTACAGGGCGGGCACTATCGCTCTGCGTGTTTGACAGGTTTCGCAACAACCAGGGACATTAAAATAATAAATACACGTTGTATTACAAAATGAATGCCCGAGCTATTGATATTAACATGATGCCTGTCGTTATCAGTTAATGTCTCCGTATCTGAGTAAGCTCCGGTGTACGCTGGTTACTAATAAAAGCAAACACTACATCAGCTGGAAGGTGCAAAGCATTATGGGCAACGGTTTATATATTGTCCAATAAATCCAGATTATTTTTTTAAGTAGAAAGGTAGTTGGTGTCAAACTTCCCTAAAATAATATAATATGAGTATAATTGACTGTATATACTATTACATCGTTTATAAACCGAGTAAAGTATTAATTGTCCGATGTTTTTCTCTGCAACTACCAAATCCTTCATATCCCAAAATGCATCATGTTTCGTGACTTTTGAACTCTGGATAAAAACAAGCCGATCAGCTGATGTAAAAGCAACAACATCTACAGTGGTCTGACACAGAAGAGCCCTGCAAGCTAACTTTCTTCACAGCATTAGCTGTATGTGGCAGTCAGCTGTGTGCGTTAGACAGTATACGTGTCCGATTTTAGACTGTGTGGAGGCAGCCTTTTAGTTAGCCGTCGTCCGTTGGACTAGTAACCACTGCTAGGTCAGTCGACTGAAACGAAGGTTGTTTGTTTCTTCAGAAATTGTCTTTCTTTGTGTCGGTTAGTGACAAAATAAAAATATGTATTACTGATTTTCAAAACGTGTTTTTTTAAGACATTATGGCTCACATTGACAAGGCTACTTTAAAATAGCTACTTCGCATAAACAAGTTAGCTGCAGCATTACCAAAACAAGACAGGGGATGCAGGGCAGCTAACGTTAGCTAGCAAACTGTTGTGCCAAAACAAAGTAATTCACTTGTCTGAACCGGTCTGAACAAGGGCGTTTAAATGCATAACTCTTCCCATTACCTACTGGCTGAATATCCTTATTGGTAAGCAGTAATAAGCTTAACATTTCACTACTTTTTGACAGTATTGTAATTTAGTTTTTGTTTAAATGGCTCTTTACAGAGTTTGAACAAAGATTGCATCACTTAAGCTCCTTAACTGAACCGACACGTTGCGTTTATTCCGCTTGCTTTTAGTAACCGAGGGGTATCCACTGACCTGTCATTTCTTTTGACATGAGTGGTCAAGGTCCAGCTGTAGATAAAGGGATGACCACATTGCTAGGCTGTCAGGAGAGCTACGCCTGCGGGGGTTCAGAAGAGGCTGCGTTTGAGTGCGATGAATGCGGCAGCCTGCAGTGTGCCCGCTGCGAGCTGGAGCTCCATCGCCAGGAGAGGATGAGGAACCACGACCGGGTTCGGATCGCACCCGGCCACGTCCCGTTCTGTGACTCCTGCAAGGGGGACAGCAGCTGCCCCGTGAACGGTGGACGGCTCAGGGCGGTGGTGCGCTGCCAGGGCTGCAAGACCAACCTGTGTTTGGACTGCCAAAAACGCACCCACAGTGGGGTCAACAAGAGGAAGCACCCTCTGACTCCCTACCCTCCTGCAATATCTCCCCAGGACAACTGCCTAGCTGCAGGGGAGTCACACATGGAGATACTGAAGGCCGAGCTGGAGAAGGTGTCCAGCTTCATCTTGGTGGACGAGAGGGAGGAGATGCAGGTAAATACTTTTAAGCAAATAGTTTGACATCTCCAGATTATTATTATTTTTTTGACAATGAGGCTGATCTTTTGTGGATTCTCAGGTGAAGGATGTGGAAGACTTTGTGAGCAGACTGCGTTGCAAGTCGGATGAGCTCCTGAAGGTGGTCTCCATCTTTGGAAACACTGGGGAGGGCAAGTCCCACACCCTGAACCATACTTTCTTCCTTGGACGAGAAGTCTTCAAGACCTCTCCCACCCAGGAGTCCTGCACCGTGGGGGTGTGGGCCGCTATGGACCCTGTGCACCGGGTGGTAGTCATCGACACAGAGGGACTGCTTGGAGCTGGTACGGGACCAACAATGGGAGAGCTTAAAGGGACAGTTCACCCAGCATATTTTCTCTCCTACCTATAGTGCTATTTATTATTCTAGATTGTTTTGGTGTGAGGTACACATTTTTTGAGAGAGGCCAGCCAATGGATCTAGATGACACTTGGCTTTTGGTGTTCAAAGCACCCAAAGAAATTCAATTGTAATTAATAAAACCTCAAAGCAATATCTCATTACAAAAATCATGAACTGGTTACTCAAGCTGATCTAAGGACTTTGTTTTTTGGCAGTTAATGTAGGAACTTTCTTTTTACCAAACTAAACAATTAAACATTTGCAAGGCGGCTCAGCACTAACATTTGTAAAACCTTGAGCGAACTGAAGAAAGGCTATCCCCATTCACTTTAATCAGCGCGGGTTTCTAGCAAGAACTAATCTCCAACACTCAGCAACACACACCAAAACAATCTAGGTTGATACAAATAGTATAAGAAAAAAAAGTGTTTTTATTTTTATTTTGGGTTGAACTGTCCCTTTAATACCATGTAATAAACATCAGTACAGGCATGTTTTTCCTCAATTGACACACATTAACACCATTATATTTTGCTCTCATCAGGAGCAAATCAGGGTCAGCGAACGCGCCTGCTCCTTAAAGTCCTGGCCATCTGTGATGTGGTCATCTACCGAACCCATGCAGACCGTCTCCATGACGATCTCTTCAAGTTCCTCGGCGATGCATCAGATGCTTACCTGAAACACTTCACCAAAGAGCTGAAAGCGACCACCACCCGCTGTGGTCTAGACGTCCCCTTGTCCACTCTGGGCCCTGCTGTGATCATCTTTCATGAGACTGTCCACACCAAGCTACTAGGATCAGGTACATATCACCCTCTTAATTCTCTAAACTTAACTTAAATGTACTGAAGTGAAAAAGATTGTCAAAAGAATCATATGTTCTCTCACCTTCACTTTCTGTTTTGCTCTTCATCTCCAGTCAAACCCTCAGAATCAGTGGAGCGTCTTCTCCAGGAGCGTTTCAGGAAGCTGGGTCTGTTTCCAGAAGCGTTCAGCTCCATCCAGTACCGTGGGACTCGCACCTACAACCCTCCCACAGACTTTAGCGGTTTGCTTCTTAGCCTTGAGCAGCAGCTGGACAACAACACCACCCGCTCACCACGCTCCGCCAGCGTCATCTACAAGGCCCTGCAGGTAAAGACCCTTGATTGTACTCAGAAACTACTAGTGTTATGTATTTACGAATTTTTAAATGTCAATATTGACAGCCAGCTTTATTGACTCTTTCTGTCTCTTTATGTCCTTCTTTCAGGCCCTGAGCGAGCGCTTCAGCGGGGAAATAGCCGATGAACACATGGCCAGTAACTCGTTCTTCCCGGATGAGTACTTCACCTGCTCCAGCCTCTGCCTCAGCTGTTGGTACGTGTCTCTCTAAATGCTGCCACCTTTGCATTTCATTAAAATAGTATACGTTTTTAGACCTTTTTATTTCGCCCTGGTTCTCATACAGACCTCCATAGTTTCATTCAATGAGTCACAATGAAATTAAGCTTTGATTGAAGTACAACAAGTTAAAGTCGGCCAAATCTATTTGTTGTGACAATGTAAAACACTTTGTATTAGCATTTCATTCTCCTCTGGTGCATCAATAAATAAAAACAGTGTAAATCTTTTAAGTATTTTTTAGATTTTTAGGAATAATGTTTTTTAAAAGACACCGTCAAAGAATCAACATCAAAGGGGAACACCGCCGTTTCCAGTACATTCCGATATGCTATTTGAATGGCCTAGGAAAGCTGTATTTTTTATTTTGCAACCAACATTTTTTTTAATGACACATTCCCCTGAGTGCTCTCACAGTCATCTATGACAGGGGTTCCCAAACTTTTCAGCCCGCGACCCCCAAAATAACAGTGCCAGAGACTGGCGACCCCCTGTCGACGGGGGAGGGGGGTCCTTGGTATGAAAAAAAAGTTTGAGAAACACTGCGCTAGTGGATTGTCAAAGGGGGAGCCTCGTTGCGGGAAAACTATACAGTTGGCTAGTCCGCCCCTGAAAATGTCTATGTAAAGGTTATCATTAATAATAATTTAAAAAAAAAATTATAAAAAAAATGTATCCATTTCTTTTAATAATAATTTTTTTTAATTTTCCATTTTTATTTTGTAATCATCTCGTGACCCCCACTTTGGGAACCCCTGATCTATGAGACACATTTCCCAAATCATTTTGTATGGAGCAGTTCCAGATTTAAACTTGGTGACATCACTGCACTCTGGTTTTTGGATTTGGAAGAGTAATTCTTGTTTATATTTGTTGCCTGTCGAGGACAATAAATGAATTTAGGAAATGGTTGTCAAAATATCCCCTTTACAAAGTGGCCTTTTGTCCCTTAACTCTCAGTTCAGGCTGTAAGAGAAGCATGAATCACCTCAAGGAAGGACTTGACCACGAAGCCAAACAACGCTGCCGCTACTCTGCACAGTATGACAACCGCATCTACACCTGCAAGGCGAGTACAAGCCCCAATGCCACGCCTGTACATGTTGAAGTTTACCTGCGTGGTTAGATTATCAATGTCTCTTCTAAAATGTCTCAGGCCTGCTATGAAGGAGGGAAGGAGGTCATAGTGGTTCCTAAAACGACAGCCTCGTCTGACTCACCGTGGTTTGGCTTGGCCATCTACGCCTGGTCTGGGTGAGTCCGGCTACCACAGAACCATGAGGAAAACGATCGGAAATGTCTGCCTGGCACTGTGATCAACCCACTTGAACTATAGAAGAGGGAAAAATCCAGAAAAAAAGGCTTTACTTTATGAGCTTCTCCTACCCAAACAGCGCACAACCATGCTTTTTTATTAGCTAGTTTTTTAACTGGATGGTTGTATAAATGTTTATGGTAAAATTAGGTTTTGGTTGATGTCTGAATCCTCCCTCCCCATCATGCTATATTTGAATAATATATTGTAGGGCCATACCTATATAAGGTATATTTATAAGTTTTATTTTTCAAAATGCCAAACAGATCATGCATTTTAGCTATGCCTCATTTTGCCTCACTCCAGCTCTGTCTTTGCATGAGCTGGAGCTGACCCCCCCACCCCCCCCTGCAAAGGAGGGGGCGAGGCACAAGCGTCATCTTACTATGCTGTTGCCATGCCACGGCAACCTCTCATTCCCCTGATAGGTGGAGAGTTGACCATACAGGCGGAGTGCACCTCTGTGACATCATAGAGTTGCAAATCAGAATCCACATGTATCAAATCCGTTGCAGCCCTGTTTTTAGAGATTTGGGTATGGAGGAAAAGAGAGAGGGTTGTATTTTCTGACACTAGATGAGTTCCCTGGAACACCGGGGACACATATTCATGTATAAAAGACGTACAAAAGTGCATTTTGCATGATAGTTCCCCTTTAAACTGAATCCAAAACAAACAAAATCCACACTTTATCCATCTTGGTAATGTATGCTTAACACCACAGAGGGGGTTGTTATAATAGGCAAAAATCGAATAGATCCAAAATGTATGTATATTTTTATTTCTGTTCATTATTAAATTGGAAGGAGACCAATCCCAACTAATGAATTTTATCACTAAAGGGCTGTTATTATCGATTAAAAGGTCGTTATTTGACTTATGACTTCATCCTCTAACAGATCACTAATGCAGGCAAACTGACACCACAATGGGACCCTATGGTTCTACCTCTGCACATAAAACAAGAACAATAGGCAACCACAATCTGTCCCCTATAAACTGAAAATGTTTTGTCTTACCAGGTATGTAATCGAGTGCGCCAACTGTGGCAGTGATCTACAGAAGCCCCAGCAGTACTGGACGGGAACCAGGACCAGTGGATTATACAGTGTGGTCGTTCGAGATCCTAGTACATCTGGCCGGTCGGTAAGTTGTTACGCCCAGGTCTGTGTGTGTTTTGGCGCTGTCTTTGTTCTCTTTCTCTTTTTTTTTATAGATTCTGAAATTGAGTCAGAAGAAGCGTTTGTAAATGTTATTACAAAAATGTACTATAATAATTAGGAAGTTAAACAAAAGTCAACAAAAATATAGATATATCAACCTTTAAACTCTTTCTACGTAATGTATTGTTTTTTTTTAAGGCTTCTGTACCTTACACTAACTAAACAGGAGTGTTTCCAAAGAAGGTGTTGTGTTTTGACTTCTCTGAGTAACATACATCTTGTTCTTTCAAGACATGTTAATGGTTTTGGCACGCAGCCAGACGGAGAAGGACATTTATACAAGGTGTGTTAAACATTATCTTTTTGTGTTGTGTTGGTTGTGTGTGTAGTTAGTGAGATGGGAGAGGAACTGCACGGCTGTTCCGATTATTGCTCCTGTCTCCTCAGGTGACCAATCCAGCATGCAGTAGGTAGCTAATGTATGTGTACACCTGCTTTGCCACACACCCACTCCGGTTTTCATCACACACACACACCGACACTCAGACTCAGGAGGAGTGGAAAAATGTAACATAATGATCTAACGACCCTGTTGTGTTGGCACTACAGTGGTTTTATCTTGATTGCCCAGGAACTATTACCCAATGTGGTTTTGAACTTTTTACTTATTTAACTGACGAGTACACATGACAAATGTAAATTGAGATTCTTCCAACCAATATTTTGAAAGTGTTGATCTACAGAAGCTAGTGGTATCCTTTGTATCTTACTCAACCTTTTTTTCTCCTCTTGCCTTTTCTCAGTCTGACGGTTTTCTGAAGACAACAACAACGCCGCCCAGAGGTGCTGGATGGACTCAATACATTCTCAGTCAGTGTCGGAACTCAGCGGTGAGCCGGCCAAAAGCCGTTCACCTCGCTGGCTCACCGACCAGAATCCTCCCACCTACTGGACTCCTAACTCCCTCATCTCGGTGCCACAACTTAAGCTCTCCAATTCCCCATTAATACGGCTGTTAAAACTGCACATAGTTTTCCTATAGACAGGGAACATCATCTGTACCTCTATGGCAGGGGTGTCCAAACACGCCCGGGGGCCAAATGCGGCCCGCGGACCATTTGAAATCGGCCTTCAGCTAATTCAAAAAGTAGAATGGATATGGCCCACAAATTAAACTTGTGCTTGTCTTATATTGTACTTCTTAAATATTGGAATGTAAAACATATATTACACAGGTATATTCATGGTGTGAATACGACCACTTTTCAAATAATTCAGTCAAATAAAGTTGGAACACATTTCGTTAACATAGCTTAGATTAAAAAAAAAATCCCAAGACTTATTAAACATAACAAGCTTGAAATACACCCTTTCCTTTTCTCCTTATTCTAATCTAGGGATGAGCTGCCAACCTCACAAGCATCATTTACTAACTTTGATTGATTTTGCTAACTTAAACTGAATTAACCTCTAGGGAGTGGCCCAGCCCTTCTTATATTTGTCTGTATGTGGCCCTGGGTGAAACATGTGGGGACACCCTGCTCTATGGGCTTTACTGTTATCTGCAGTATAACGGCTGTACACACATACGTTTATCTTCGCTGTTTTATGTTGCAGAAATGCACTAAAGTGGGGAAGAGTTCCAGGGCAACGATCACAAAGCACCCACTGTCGTGCCTTGCGGAGAGGGCTTCTGTGACCCTGCTCCTCAAAAACCCGCCCGGTCCCTGAGAGAGGCTGGGGCTCGCACCTGTCCGAGTCTGCGACGCGTGTTTCCACAACAGAGAAATCTCCACCTGGTAAATCCCTCTTAATATAGGCTTAATGTTACGCACCATTTAAAAAATGTTATTCTTGTTATTACTATTCGGTTTTAGTTAGTTTGTGTATTTATTCTTCTGACTTTGAACGTTTTATGATTTGAAAGTTAACTATTTTAAAGGGTCCCATGTCATGGCCATTTCTATGATCTATATTCCATTGTTGAGTCTACTAGAATAGATTTATATTATGCATTTTTCCAAACTCACATTGGTTTCTCATACAGCATCTCTGCAAAGTATGGTATTCACACTCTATCCTAAACGTGCTTGTTGTAGCTGCTGCCCACCCCCCCCCTCCCTGTGAGCCCAGTGTGCCTGATTGCTCCAGCCGCCCACTCCTGTTCTGATGAGTCCACCACCGTTTACAGCGAACATCAAGTGATTATTGTGTTACAAGGCGTTTGTTAAGCAACCAGAAATGAACCAGTATGACAACAGATGAGAATGCTGCGTTGGGTCTGGGTGCCGTGTTGGACGGGAAGCTTGCGGCGGCTCGCTGCTGCGAGGAGCGGACAGTGTGAGCTGGGTTCATTTCCTGGTGGGTCTGCGAGACAGCGAAAGATCGGAACTGACACAGGGAAGGGGGGGATGCTTAGAGGGGCTGGCAGCCACCCCACTGCAAGGCTCCACTACACCCTACACCCCAAACGCGGCGCACCTTACAGTGTAAGCGCGCCACAGTTCGCGCTGAGAGAGTGTGTGTGTGTGTGAGGAGCTCCACGGATTGGTCCATTGGACCAATGGGTCCATTGGGTAGGGAACGTCACTGGTACGCAGAGAGAAAAAACCAATGGGAAAAAGAGAACATCTCCAACGAGGCGTTCTGGGGCAGGCATTAGAGCAGGTCTTTTCTGTTTTAGAGTTTTACTCGTACAGGGTACTTTGAGCGGTTTGTGACTTTCAGGCCGTTATATGCATAAAAGCTACTAATACAAGGGGCGGTAATAACCGGGAAAGCATGACATGGGCTTTAAATCTTGTATTATTTTCGGTTTAAAGCACCTTGAGGACTGAATGTTGAAATGTGCTATATAATCTTTAAAATGGTCTTGCCTTGCTTTTGGTCTGAGACAGTTCAAAGCTCTTAGCTACAAGACACTTTCCCCTATTCCAAAACATGTAGTCCTTAAAAATCAAGATTGAGAGAAATCAGCTCATATTTCCAATATGGTATTGAATGTCTAGGTCACGGAATTAATATTGTTTACCTTAATTTATATTAAGTTTGTTGCTCTTTAAAAACATTCTGAGTGCCTGAATTTCTGTCCACATTCTTTGCTTTGTTGCAGAGTTACTGGACGCTGCCCTGGAGGAGGAGGGTGGCACCCTGATAGCGAGGAAGGTGGGGGAGGCGGTGCAGAACACTTTAGGAGTGTAGTGGGGGCCATCGACATCCCTCTAGGGTGAGCATTACATCAGTTCGATTATCAAAAACAATCTGTTTTGAAGGGAATCGACCCACTATAAGTAGAAATACTTTTGTCTTAAATACCTATATTAGAACAAAATACTTAATTAGAAGAAAGAATGTGCAGAAGTATTTTGAGGCTCAATGTACTTAAACTATCAGAAGCACATGCTCTTTCAAAAGTTTTTATTGAGTATAACTTATTATTACTACAGTTGTTTTATGGCGATTACAAGATACATCCAAGAGCATTTTATTATGGTATAGTTCGTTCAATGTGTGGAGCCGAGATGGTTAGTTTATTCTTATTTGTAATAAATCAACGTCAAACAAAATATTATATAATTATATAATATAATGTAAAAAGCACATATTCCCTCGAATTTGCAATGGAGAAGATTATGTCAAAAGTTTTCGTATTAGATATAATTGTTCAGGGTTAAGTATAAGTAGACAGATACATC
>NW_011369947.1:20883780-20891286 GCF_000735185.1 Notothenia coriiceps | reverse complement strand
TCACAGAGATCTTCTATTTTAAAGTAAAGTCAACACATATCGACCCTAAATATAGTCTATATTAAGAACGAGAAAAGTCTTAACATATATATCCTTTTTTGTAAACATACGACAAATGTGTGAGGGTGATGACGTCAGAGCATCGTCCTATGTGCCAGGGCTTAGCCCCGGACAGCCCCAACCCAATTTAACCCCTGGGTATTTGTGAGGGAGCTCCTGTATGGCATTACCCCGCTGAAGCTCACCAAAGTTTAATATATTTCATAGTTCAAAGTTTTGTCAATTGTTTTGTTTATTGGTCAAATACTAGTTTCTAATTGTTTCTGAGGAGTTTTACTGCAATGAAAGAGCACAGTCTACAGAAGCAACAAAGCAGCATACTGCATTAAATCTGACCTTCACAGAGAGGTTGAAGTTCATGTGGAGAGGAGGCTTCAGTAGTCTGTCTGCACTCTGTTTAGTTGTGCTATCTTACAATCAATATAGTAAATGTGAGGTAAAGTGTGTCGCCAATGTAACCGGTTAGAACTCAAAGTTGCGATGAGGTCTTAAAATGTATGGAAAGGGTCTTAAAAGGTATTAAATTTGACCTCAGGATTCCTGCATATACCCTGAAGATGTACTCAGGGATGAGGAGTCATTTAACCAGTCGCCAGTAGGAGTCAGGCTTTAGCCATATCCGCTGCCTTTCATACTTTTTTTTAAGTACAATGAGCCTTTCTAAAATATACAGTAAAGAGACAAACCCACCAGCATTATAGGATATACTATATGACTTTGAGCCAAATTCTTGTTTTTGGGCTGTATAAATAAAATTGACTTGAAACAGCTGCTGATTTAGAGTACTGGCACCTTTTTTATTCCAATTCAAGCACTGCATATATAAATATGATAACTAATGTCACTCACAACCTGTAATTATTAATTATACTGCTACACGCAGTGCTCTTATTTCGTAACCCCTTATCCGGGAACCGGAAGTAGCTAAGAGGCTCCGGCTTGACGAGGTCAGGGAAAGTTGACAGAACGCTAGAGACCGGAGAATGAAGACACAGCAACTAAAGCTTCCCTTGTAACGTGTTTATATGGATTTATTAAACCGACTGCAAGTCACAACACAACCTGGCTGAGAGGGCTTTTAGGGAGGGGTAGAAGCGCACACGCGGGCAGGATGTATAACGCAATACAAATTGAGAGCATCATTGGAAAAGGGAATGCAGCAAAATAATCGTTGCAAGGCAAAATCGTAATCCAGATTAAAATACGATTAATTGCACAGCCCTAGCGCATAGCACATGTAACCTGGTAGGTAAGTAGTTAACTGGCATAAATGAAGTGAACATTTTCAAAGCCACAGTGTGTTGATGTGAGCATGTTGTGTTGTCTCCTACCTGCCAATAAGAGTCCCTCTGGCTCGTTGACATGAATGGGAAGGTATGCGTGCTCATTGTAGTGCCCTTTGTATTCCTGCACAGGCTTTGTCGCACGCACATCCCACAGCTTAATCTGCACAGAATTCAAGAAAAACACAATGTTAGCAATATTAGCATTCATGTGGGTTTTTGTCACCAACTAAATACAAGCTTTTCATAAAGGATATGGTATGGTAATCATTATTTTCAATATTTATTTTATTTTCAAGCTAAGTTCATAACCTGTAGTCTATGCACACCTGATATGGCTCCATTGCTTTTTTCTAATCAAAAAACATCAATTGCACATTGCAGTCGTGATGTCTTCTTCTGAAGATCTTTTTGGCTTCAACGGCAGGCAATTTATCGGGTATGATTTCATCATCAAATAATATATAACATACATTTCTCATTATTAGTTGTGTGCATTCCTTTTTTAAAAAAAAAATAATATCTTCTTTTTCCACTTGTGTCATTAGCCTCATCTCAGGACCTAAACATCATCAACATACTAGCCGTTTACAACTTAATGTCGTACCAACGATCAGAACCCAAAATCTAATCGTAAAGCCAATAGCCAGACCTGGCCCAGCATGTCAGCAGCGAGCAGGTAGTTCTCATCCTGCAGGACGCGTACGGAGGTGATGGCTGACTCCTGATGGAAGCGGCTGGCCTTCCAGCTCTGATCCCTGCGGCCGCGCTGCCGCAGGTCGATGCTGAAGATCTCTCCTGACCGGCAACCGTTAAACAGCACTGGGTCCTAGGGGGAAAAAGGAGGTGTTTCACAATAGGCGCTTTCACACCGGAGCACTTTTCCCCATACTTTTCCCGTTTAGTTCCGATAGTTCCTGGGATTTTGCGTTCACACCAAAAAGAGAACTTAGTTCATGAGAACTTTTACCCCCTTTTTAGTGGCTGCTAGAGAGGTGGTACTTTACTGGGGAGAAAAAAGTTCAAATTTCTGATTGGCTGGGCGAATTTTAAACCACGCCCCGTAAAACTCAGAAAAGTTTGGTGAAGCCGCCATTATATTTGCTGGCATTAGCATTATTAGCATTAGCCGCGCGCACCAACGGAGAGATAATAACTTATGGCAACACAAAAAAAAACATGGGAGCGGTGGAGTGATGAGGAGGTGTCGGCGTTCTGACGATTTACTCGGAAGGCTTCGGTAGAAGTTGCTGGGAGTCCCAGCGGCTAAGGGTCCATTATTTTCTCTCTTACAGTGTCCTTTGTCACAAGCCCAACTATAGCATGTTACCAGTCATTTCATCACTTGAATGTATCAGATGACTCACCCTAAGGGCAAACTGCTGAGCCAGCACATCGCTACCGGTGCTGAACGTCTGCGTTCGTCCCGTCTCGGCATCTTTCACAATCACCCTTCGAGACAGGCCTGCCATCACATGCAAGAACACATCGTTTTTTTTAGATTAATATGATTATGAAAAGGAAAAGTATGCCTGATCAGATAACACAACATTTTCTGGCAACATATCCTCTCTCACATAGGCAACAATCTCTCCCGATGACTGTATTCCAAAGCAATCATGTGTTGCTGTACATTTATTCCATCCAAACATATAAAGCATTATTTAATAGATTGTTTAACACTCCAAAGCTATATACAAGCCAACCAATGTACGCCTCTACAGAAGCAGGATATAATAATGATCTGCTTATAATTATCATGAGTTGAAAGAGGATGAATACAGACCAGTGCTAAAGGTCTTGTCAAACTGGGGGTTGAGGCACCAAGCACAAGACCAGGCGGAGGATATCTTGAAGCTACACAGCATCCCGGGCTGGTCTGAGGAGAGAGGAGAAATGTTAAAATGTGGATGCAAACGAACAACATGAAATGTATTTTTGAAACAAAGTAGGCTAATATGAGTGTCCTAAATAGCGTGAGAAACCTGATAGGATTCTACTGAGTACAACCTGGGTTGGAGTTGCTGAAGAGGGAAGCAGGAAGTAAACTGACACAGCCGGGGGTGTCCGCCGCTCCGACCAGACACAGCCTGACGGTCAGATAGGTCAAGGAAAATATACTTGTGTTGTCTAAAGCGGCACATGTGTTTTAAGACATGTTAAATTATAAAAAAATAAAAAAGACAACTACAGTAGCTGAAAAAGGATACAAGACGTGAGAGTCCGGGTAGTTGACCGAGGCCCAGCAGATGGAATTCACCTGAAACAGCCAAATGTTAAGCTTATCGGATGTATCTTAGTATAATACAGAGGGATTTCTTGAAATGTTAGGTGGAACATTGGTCTGCAGACAGTGTAAGCTGTTAAAAGCTCCCACCTTGCGGTTTGTGAAGTAGAGGTTGTCGCACATTTCCACAGACAGGGACCCCCGGCTGCTGCTGCTGAAGTTCATGATGCCGTACTTGCAGCCGCCGTGTGACACATCATTCACCGTGAACACCCGCTCACATGCTGAGTCCCCCTGAGGAAGAAGAAGAACAAAAGGTTGGACTTCCAAAAGATTTCAAGACAAACATATTCTTTTTTTTTTTGTAATATATTTTGTATTGACATTTGGCAGCAAACAATTACACAGTGTTTTTTCAAGACATAGTAATTGTACATCTTAACTTTGTCCGTCCGAAATGCCTTTTCCTTTTTTTACACAAAGATAAAATAGAAACAGTAAAAAGTTTCTCCATTGTGACACAAAAAGTTCCAGTTTTTGATTGACTGGTGATGCTATCCTCTCCATTTTGTAAATGTCCATTGTAATATCCATCCATGCGTTTAAAGTTGGGGCTATCTGGTGATAACCACTGTGTGTGTGTGTGTGTGTGTGTGTGTGTGTGTGTGTGTGTGTGTGTGTGTGTGTGTGTGTGTGTGTGTGTGTGTGTGTGTGTGTGTGTGTGTGTGTGTGTGTGTGTGTGTGTGTGTGTGTGTGTGTGTGTGTGTGTGTGTGTGTGGTGTGTCAACCCAGTCTCACGGCATTTCGTGTTATAGTTACGACATTATTTAATCTATTGATTGGTGTTCACCAACACGATTTCCCCCTTCTTTACATGTCACACAGAACGATTTTAAAAACAATGTATTTCTATTGCTAGTGTGTTTTGTGCCTGCAACACGTCTTTTTGGCCGGTCTGGTCGGAAGATGTAGGGTTCATAAAAACATGTTCTTACTCAATATACAGCCACGAATATTGTTTTATTTTTAAATCGTATGATTTAATTCTATAATCTCTGGCTTTTTTGGCGTCTGTCAGGAAGTGAATTTCAAAATAAAATAACCAGAAACAGATACACACCCACTGAATTGATTACCCAAAATCCTCAGCTATGGTTTAAGCTCGGTGACTGGATGTTTTTAGCCGCAATGCACGTTGGGATATGGTGTTAATGCGATATGAAATCCGAAAAACATTTAAAAAAAGAAAAGAATACTTTATTCCAAGTCTGCTTGCTTTTCTCTTTGGAAGTCATCACATAACGACATTGTAATACTCGGTTCGGCTGCATTAAATATTACAGATCTGCCGTAGTTATTTATTTATAGAGCCCTGATTAGAAGACCTTTGGACAAACTGGAAGAAATGCCACCGAAACTGAATACGTGACGTGGATCATAAATATATCAGCAATTAAACAACATCTTCAATTTCTCTTCATACTCCTTGCAGTATCAACATTAATTTGGCTGACTTTTATGTTTGATCCAATTGGTGGATAGGTTATATTTACACCATAAAGGTGCACAGCTGATAGAAAAGGAATTGTAGTTTTAAAGATATTACTGATTTTCTTTGAATATAAGAATGTAAATACTGAGTTGAGAGAATAGTCAGGGGTTTTGTGTGATGGGAGACACATCTATGGANGCTCGTGTGGCGGCTTGAGTCGGCTGTGTGTTGATTGAGCGGGTCGGTCTTAGCCCACCCACACAGTCCGACCCAAAGCGACAGAGCGCATAGGTCATGTGGAAGGTCTGTTACTTTACATTACTAGTCGATCTTACCGGCACTGTACCTGGAAATTCTAATTTTGATAGTAGGATAATATCGTAGAATTGGGATTTTAATCGAATACCTAGATAATAAGAATTTTCGCGTCGCATTGCCAAATACTGTGATAATTCACTCCCTTATCATGAGGCAGAAGTCAATACAAATTTTTTCGTAGAGGTTATCGGACTACACATTTGGACTACTTTCCCGCACTCACGGTAAAGCCTACGTCCCACTACACCTTTGTCGCTAGGAGAGGGGGGAAGCACACACTTCTTTCATTCTTACACTCTTTAGTTATCTACAGGAGCTCTACCGTCGGTCCGTGGGGCGGCTCAAATAAATAATAAGGGAAAAAGTCCTCTGGATTAACGGGCCGGGCAACTAAAAGCTTCCTTAACTCTCCCGAGCTCTCCGTCCTCAAAGTCGTCTTGCTCCACTCAAGAGAAATTTTCAGACAATTGCTCCTCCTCACAGACAGAAAAGACGTTGAAAACCGATGTCGCACTGATGTTGGCCAAATTTCGGCATCGTGCAGCCGACTCCTCGCGTCTATGTGATAAGACAACTGTTTCACTCTGCAGTATCTTAATTCTTCTTCCTCTCCGCTCGAGCACCTGCCTCCGCGCGCCGTCAGGCTCTTTTGTAGTGCTTCTGTCATAGTCCCTCGAAATTGACACGTCCTTTGTTAGTAGGCCATGGCACCCACTCCACTCTTCGGCCACTCCCCGACCCCACACCAGTGAGCCGGCTCACAGTGTCCGCTCCTCGCAGCAGAGAGCCTCGCAACATCCCGCCGAGTGTGTGTGTGTGTGTTTGAGGAAGTCCACGGATTGGTCCAAATGTAACGGCTCCGCGGACGTAACGTAACTGCACCAATCTGCGGAGCCGTTACGTCACTATACCCGAAATACGTCACTATACCCAAGAAGAAAACAATGGATGGAAAGAGAAATCTCCAACGAGGCGTTCTGGGGCAGCATAGACAGGTCTTTTCTGTGTTAGAGTTTTACTCGCTACAGGGTGTACTTTGAGGGTTTGTGACTTTGCAGACCGTTTATATGCATAAAAAGCTACATAATACAAGGGGACGGGTAATAACCGGAAAAGCATGACATGGGACCTTTAAATGCTTGTATTATTTTCGGTTTAAAGCACCTTGAAATGACTGAATGATTGAAATGTGCTATATAATTAAAATGGTCTTGCCTTGCTTTTGGTCTGAGACAGTTCAAAGCTCTTAGCTACAAAGACAACTTTCCCTATTCCAAAAAATGTAGTCCTTAAAATCAAGATTGAGAAAGCAGCTCATATTTCCAAATATTGGTATTGAACTGTCTAGGTCACGGAAATAATATTGTGTTACCTTAATTATAATTAAGTTATGTTGCTCTTTAAAACATTCTGAGTGCCTGAATTTCTGTCCACATCTTTGCTTTGTTGCAGAGTTACTGGACGCTGCCCTGGAGGAGGAGGGTGGCACCCTGATAGCGAGGAAGGTGGGGGAGGCGGTGCAGAACACTTTAGGAGCTGTAGTGGGGGCCATCGACATCCCTCTGGGTGAGCATTACATCAGTCGATTATCAAAAACAATCTGTTTTGAAGGGAATCGACCCACTATAAGTAGAAATACTTTTGTCTTAAAATACCTATATTAGAACAAAAATACTTAATTAGAAGTGCAGAAGTATTTTGAGCTCAATGTACTTAAACTATCAGAAGCACAATTGCTCTTTCCAAAGTATTTTATTGATATAACTTATTATACTACAGTTGTTATGGCTTACAAATACATCCAAGAGCATTTTAATGGTATAGTTCGTCAATGTTGAGCCAATGTATTTATTTTATTTGTAATAAATCAAGTCAAACAAAATATAATATAATATATAATATAATGTAAAAAGCACAATATTTCCCTCGAAATTGCAATGGAGAAGAATCATAAAGTAGCATTAAATATAAATATTCAGGTAAAGTATAAGTATGACAAAACACTTTTGAAAAATACAGTGGTTGATTAAATGCACTTAGTTATTTTCCACCACTTTACAATATGCTCATTATTTTCTTTACAATGTACACGTTTTAAATGTAACGCCTCTGTGTTGATGCTANCC
>NW_011369947.1:20880104-20883759 GCF_000735185.1 Notothenia coriiceps | reverse complement strand
ATTTATTTTATTTGTAATAAATCAAGTACAAACGAAAATATAAGTATAATATATTAATATAATGACAAAAAGCGACAATTACTTTCCCTACGTAAATTGCAATGGAGAAGAATCATAAAGTAGCATTAAATATAAATATTCAGGTAAAGTATAAGTATGACAAAACACTTTTGAAAAATACAGTGGTTGATTAAATGCACTTAGTTATTTTCCACCACTTTACAATATGCTCATTATTTTCTTTACAATGTACACGTTTTAAATGTAACGCCTCTGTGTTGATGCTAATATTTTCTCAAATGGAACAACTGTTAAAATAAATAAATAGCGATAAATAGAGTATTCTTACAGCTTTAACTGAAGCACTCTACCCGGCTGTTGTTAGAATAACCCCCCCCCTCTCCTGTGCCTCCAGGCCTGGTGAAGGACGCCGCCCGCCCGGCCTACTGGGTCCCAGATCAGGACATCCACTCCTGCAGCGAGTGCCAGAAGGAGTTCTCCCCGCGCCTCTCCATCCACCACTGCCGCTCCTGTGGACAGGGCGTGTGCGGCGACTGCTCTCTGGAGCGCCGACCCGTGCCCTCACGCGGCTGGGACCACCCGGTGAGGGTCTGCACCGGCTGCAACCAAAAACCAGGGGAGCTCTAGCAGGACGCAGAAGAGGAGGCTGTTTGAGGACGCCTATCAGAAAACTGGAAATTGGCTAAAAGGCTTCAGTTCCTCTTTTAGCGGCATTTCTTGGCTGCCAATAGACTGTCTGTGGCCGGTTTTCAAAACGATTCGTCAGTCCCTTAATGTTCTTTCACTTAAATATGCCTATATTTTACACTGTGAAGAATGTCAGACAGAGTAAGACTTGAATATCAAGAAGGGAGGAGAGATAAAACTGCTTTCTAGCGTTTTATGAAAGTGAGTTTTAAGTGTTAATGCTTACAATTGAGTGCGGTAAATATCCATGTACCCCTAATCCTTTTCAAATGTGTACTGATGTACAACCCCTATGACAATCCCTCCCAGTGTGACTAGTACTATTATAGGGGCTACATGTGTGAACTGTTAGATAATAGATGCGTCTTAAACTGATCCCGGGTAAGCACATTTATCCTGAGAATGTTTCCGCTGGAGCCCCTGATATAGCACTTCAGAGAAACCCTGAAAGAATGATCCACCAAAATGAATTATGGTACTTTTTAAATGGAGTTACAGTAGTTTCCCTCCTCTTCTTCAAGAGGATTAGAACAATCAGAAGCCAATAATGTACTGTAGCATCGAGATGCATTCCTAGAATTACTTAACTTCTTATATAATAAGATTTGAATGGGCAGAACGGCCTTAATAACGCTGTCCACATTGTTTAAATTTAACATAGAATATACATATAAGGGGAAAAAGTTTCCTAATAGGGATATTTTTTTGAAAGGCTTGTGTTTTTTTTATGTTAAAGTACTATTTGCTTACAATACACATCTGATTTTATAGAGTGGCTGGCTCACAGTAGCAATATGGAACAGAAAAATAATAACTTAAAAACATCTTTTGAGGCTGGCCCCTCAAAACAAGGAACATATTTAGAGTGTGTTCACTCTGTCTACACAGGCTGTGTAGCTAGGAGCAACTGTACTGTACAATCATCTGACAAATACATCATGAGGATGCAGCTTGGGCTTCCGACTGAACACTAGGGGGTTGTGAGGACTGGATTTTATTTTTTAAGTGAATGTTTGGGAGAGTTTGCTACCAATTCCACAAATAAGCTGAATTAATAGGAATCGTATTACTGTCCCTGTCTCAGAGAAAGATGTTCAATGAATACAAAATATCAAAAGGAACAAATCAATACCTTTATGCACATGTACGCTCATACAGTATGTAATAAACTGCAGAAACTCAGTCTCTCTGTGTCATTTAGGAGCAAATACAAAGCATTAGATATCAATAATTTCTTTAGAATAAGACATGGTGTTGATTTACATTATGAGCGCAGCACCATCCTTTTCAAATCAGATCAAAGAAATCCTAAATAACATGTATAAAAAAATCATCCAATTCTTAAGTAAGGGCACTTTTTCTTGTAAATGTTACAGATTTCTTAATTTCGGTAATTGCCATGTATGACACACGTCTATTACAATAACATAATAAAAACCACCCATGGAGAATTGATTGAAACCCCCTATATGGAAGCAAACCTGTGTGCATGAACTGCATACTGGCCAAACCTTGTCTTTATAAAATACCTAAAGATTTTTTATATGAATAAAACTCCTTCCATACATTTGGCAAGTCCTTGTTTTGATAAGATTCGTCAGTTTTCAGTCTTTTCATACGGAGCCGGCTGGCTGCTCTTCTCCTTCCTGGTAGTCGGTGTTGTATGGGAAGTAGTAAAGGTCGTGTTTGACGGCCATGAGCAGGCCGGGGAGCCCCCTGCAGCCGCCTAGCTTGGAGGAGAAGACCACACTGGGGATCATGTCGTTAGCGGCCGGGTGGGGCGATGGGATAGTCCTCAATAGGTGGCCATCTTTGAGGCTCCATAACCTGGTGTAGCAATCCTGACCGACTGGGGAAGGAACAGAGGAGGAAAATCATAATTTGTTTTTTCTCTTTTCAATCTGGTCGGAAAGAAACATTAATCTGCAACTGGCTCAAGAGCATGTTGACTTGCACTAAGTAAAGTATGTCAGCGCATAGTAGGGCTGTGCGATTACGGCAAAAATTATAATCACGATTGTTTCTCGTCAATATTGACATCACGATTATTACTTTGAAAAAAACAATTTATTGAACTTCAAAACAAATTAAAATAATATTTTGAACAGTATGTTTTTAACAGTTGATTACCCTGAACTTTAAGTATAATTCAACTGAAAAACCAATAATAAATACCAATAAAGAAGATAAACAAATATTTTGGAGCGCACTTCCACAACCTACTAAACATATACAGTGCTTGAATTGGGCCGGTACTTCTGATTTTTACCCATCTGGTACCGTTACTTCTTACTGAGTACCGACACGGTGCCGGTTAAATCTGCTTCACGTGAAGCAATTCAAAAGCAAGCTGCGGAAAGATCAGGGTGTCCGCGGGGTCTTAAAAAGTATTAAAAGTTAATAAATCAATTTAGCAAAAATTAAGGCTATTAAAAAGTATTAAACGGCATTTTCCAAGGTATTAAGAAGTCCCACAGCAACGACAACATGAAACACCCTTTAATTTACTGAAACGACATGTCGGGAAACCCCCTCAAGTCGGCCCCATGCATAGCGCGCTGTAAAATGCTGCTTCTTATTTTAAGTTTCGTTGCCTTGCTCCGCTCTGTGGGGGGGGGGGGGGTCCCAAGGTGGGTAGACCGGCATACGCAACGCTCTGGGGGTCCAACGGCTCCGTGTGTAAGCCCTATATGATCATTTTCTGATAACGATGAAATACCCCGCCTCCCTCTCCCCACGTCTCCTGCTGCTGCTGGGCTGTCAGAAGAGGGGGGAGGAAAAGAGAGGCAGGCACTGTTTATTAAATATTATTATATTATTATACAGAGAACAGAGTCGTTATCAATTTGTTTTAAAGCTCAATAAATAACAAAGAAGACCTCTGATCGGCACTTTTCTAATTTTGTACGGAAGATTTAAACTTTAACGGACATGTTGACCGGCGGAA
>NW_011369947.1:20878780-20879906 GCF_000735185.1 Notothenia coriiceps | reverse complement strand
AATAGTGCCTTATCCCTCTATGGCATGACTTTTTATTTTGGGAGGAAAAAAATGTTTCACCATGTGTTTTAGGAGCTTAGGGGTCCCTGATATTATATCAATTATAAAGTGTGACCCCCCCACACCCCCCAATCAGGGGTTGGTTTGCTCTAAGGAGAAAGGACAGTAACAGAAGATCTCAGTGGCTTCAGGCTTTAGCGCCGTTCAAATGACAGCGCTGGGGGGCTGCGCCGTTAGCGTCCCCTAAAAGTGGGCAGGGCTGTAAAGTGACTAGATTTTACTCTCATCTATTATTCAAAACCAAAATCTATTTATTCTAACGTAAATTACATGCCAGTGTTTTATCTTTTTATTTATTTGTTTTTATTTTAAATCGTATAATGTCTGACTTTTTTTGCCGTCTGTGAGGAAAAGAAATGGGGCTTAGAGCCTCAAAATGCAACAATAACACACAATTATCCTTGTTTTTATTTATTTGTTTAATTCTATAATCTTGGGCTTTTTAGCATGCTTTTTAGCCGTAAATAAAGTCACCGGAAACAGACGTAGGCCTATAAGGGACATTTTGAGCGATACACACCACAAACCCACTGAACAGATTACCCAAGATCCTCAGCTTGAAGCTCATGTTTGGATATGATGTTAATGCGATATGATATCCGAAAACATTAAAAAAAAAATCTATATACTTTATTCCGAGTGTTCTTGCTTTTCTCTTTGAAAGTCATCACATAACGGCATTGTAATACATGGTCCGGCTGCATTAAATATTACAGATCTGCCGTAGTTCACTATTTATAGAGCCCTGATGAGAAGACTTCTAGACAAACAGGAGAACTGCCGCCAAAACTGAATACGTGACGTGGATCATAAATATATCAACAATTAAACAACATCTTGCATTTCTTATAAAATACGTCTCCTTGCAAAATCAATACTAATTCGGCTGACTTTTATATTTGATCCAATTGGTAGTTAGGTTATATTTACACCATAACGGTGCACAGCTGATAGAAAAGGACTATTACTATTAGGATATTACTGATTTTCTTTGAATATAAGAATGTAAATACTGAGTTGAGAGAATAGTCAGGGAATTTGGGTGATGGGAGACACATCTATGGAT
>NW_011369947.1:20869320-20878773 GCF_000735185.1 Notothenia coriiceps | reverse complement strand
ATGTGACGTGGATCATAAATATATCAACAATTAAACAACATCTTGCATTTCTTTTCACAAAATACGTCTCCTTGCAGTATAAATAGTAATTCGGCTGACTTTTATATTTGATCCAATTGGTAGATAACGGTGCACAGCTGATAGAAAAGGACTTGTAGTTTTTAAAGATATTACTGATTTTCTTTGAATATAAGAATGTAAATACTGAGTTGAGAGAATAGTCAGGGGATTTGGGTGATGCGAGACACATCTATGGAATCACAATTTCAATAGCTTACCATTAAATGATGGATATACCTTTCTGTCTGTGATGTTTTACAAATCAGATATTAATGTGTAGAAGTAAAACATGAGAAATAGTATAGCAATATCCTGTAAAATTATGTAAAAACATGAATAAAACTACACATCTTCAGATGTTATACATACATANTTATTTTTGTTGAATAATGTTATTTGATGAAAAAAATATTAAGAGTACATACTTTCATAGGGGGAAAGTAGAAGGTCAATGATAGAAATATAGAATATAAAAAATCAGAAAGATACTGTCAGTGATCTCTACAATAAAACAGTTTAGTACTGGATGTACAAAGATATTAATATGAGGATGTGCAAAACAGACAAACTAATTAACCTTTATTAACACATTAAATAATACTTTAGGTTAAGGTCTTCTTTCAAATAAGAAAAAAGCTTTGGGGGTATCTACAGATAAATATTAAGCCTGACAAAGTACTTCACGTCTAATATATTGCTTCCCTGCGATGTTAACTATGTTGAAGCACTTATTTTAACTGATATTATACACATTAATTGTACTCTTATGTATGTAGATAGTATAAGAAATGTGCAGAATATGACAGTTTAATGGTGGAGGTATATATACACACATATTGATAGATGTCTTGTAATGCACTGTTGAGGAACCTGTGACCCAAGTTCTTCATTCATTGCATAACTTCAACGTAGTTGTGTATATGATATGTCAATAAAGATAAACCTTTGAAAATATTGAAAGGGATGTGCAAAATAGCCATAATATACAGTCTTTAATGAACTATTAGTAGAGAATAACGAGTAATGAATATACTTTATAGAGATCTGCAGATCTAGTCTTCTCAAGCACCAACTATCAAATATCTCTCCTGATTGTTGGCACTTGACAATCACCTTCCCTGAATTTTAATCAGGTGTAACTAAAGTCTGATTTAAGGGTTGTTTATATTGCACATCATTAATCAGAATCTGCAAAGTTATAAATGTAGTGGAGTAAGAATATCAGGTTAACCTCTGAATTGCAGTGGAGTAGAATTAAAAAGTAACAATGAGCTGTCATGTGGGTATATATTAATGCTGCCCATTATGGACACAAGCGATTTTCACCCATTTATTAATTATATGTTTTAAATTTGATAACACCAATGTGTTTAATACTGGCAACTTCTAATTGTGGGAAAAACGAAAATGTTCCGAGTAGAGACGTCCCATAGAACATTTTGCGAAGCACAAAAGCCAGCATGTGTAGTTATTCATCTCGTTGGAGTCCAGTTTTGGATAGTCCGCCATGGTTTCGTTCCATTTCAAACAGCTGTTTGACGCTCGGCATAACCTTGGCGCACTGCCACTCCCACATCCAATCCCAGAGCTTGAAGATTAATCACGGGGACTGTAGTCCCAAACGATAGCTGAGGATTATGGGTAGTGTGTAGTGTCTTCGGCCATCCTAAACTCCGAAATGTTTTTCACATTTCATATCGCATTAACACCATATCCCAACATGCATAGCGGCTAAAAAATCCAATCAGCGAGCTTAAACCATAACTGAGGACCTTGGTTAATCAGTTCAGTGGCTGTGTATCGCAATGATGCTCGAAATGTCCCATATAGGCCTACGTCTGTTTCCTGTTAATTTATTTTGAAATTCACTTCCTGACGGAAGCCAAAAAAGCCCGAGATTATAGAATTAAACAAATAAATAAAAACAAGGATAATTGTGTGTTGTTGTTGAGTAAATAACAGTGTGTTATTTAGAAAATAATAACAAATTAGAAGGAAAAAAATATTTTAAAAATACAGATTTCAGTTTTCTGAGGTTCTGAGCCCCAATTATTTTCCTCACGGACGGCAAAAAAAGTCAGACATTATACGGATTAAAATAAAAACAATAATCGTGGCTTGATATTGAGTAAGAACATGTTTTTATGAACCACACAGCTTCCGGTCTTCCAACACCCGACCGGACAAAAAGACGTGGTGCAGGCACGAAACATACTACCTATAGAAATACATTGCTTTTAAAATCGTTCTGTGTGACATGTAAAAAATGGGAAAATCGTGTTGGTGAACACGAATCAATAGATTAAATGTCGTGACTATAACACGAAATGCCGTGAGACTGGGTTGGGTGTGTAGTGTGTGGTGTGCGTGTGCGTGTTCTCACCACTATGAGTCTGAAGTTGTCTGTGTTGGGGTTGCTGTTGTCCGTGCTCTGGATCTCTAGTTGGTGGCGTCTCATTCCACTGACCTTCACTTCATGCACCAGCCTGGAGACACACAGTAACCACGGTAAGATGAAAGGACAATCATCTCAACTAAATCAATAACTCTGCTCCTCGCCACCATCTGACAATGCCTGTGTTAGAACTGACTATAAATCGTCTCATTGATAAATCGATCAAGAGAAAAATCATTGCGAACTACTTTGATAATCGATTATGGTTTAAGTACATTTTTCATGCAAAGCTGGCCTAAAATTAAAATTTCAGTCCCTCAAATATCATTACCTGATTATTTATGCTTTGTATAATGTTTAAGAAGAATATCTTTGAGTTTTGGACACTTAGACCTTCAGAAACCAGGATGGATGTTTTTTATAATTTCTGACATTTTGTAGATCAAATAAGTAATTGATCAATCTTGAAAATACATGGGAGATTAATCGATGAGGAAAATAACCTTTAGTTGCAAATCCTTATCCATGTTTTTATGTATTTATGGAAATGTTAAGCAAAAAGACTTATCTAAATTGCATTTGGGTTACAACTATGTGTCAGTTTAATTCTTACAATTACAACTGACAGGCAGCACAATATCCTAAATAAGTTATAGCATGTTCCTCTATGACTGTTTTCCAACTCGTCAAAAACGATTTGCATCATGATTAGCGGCTCGGCAATGCCGCAAAGAAAACTCCCTCAGCACATCCAGAACTGATTATCATTCAAGTTTGACTGTGTTTGGTTGGTTTCTTTCTCTCTAATGTATTACAGCTGTGGATAGGATACAAGAAACAGCTCAATGTTCAACATTGATTGAGAACAGTGCGATGCGATACCTGCAATACGAGTTCTCAGGTAACATGCCAAGGTGTCTTTTCTGCAGCAGAAGTGAAGTGTTCAGTCCTTTTCTTGGTGCTTTCTATAAAGAAGATAATACATGATCAATAATCAAACCCACACATTAAGGGAAACAATTGTAACTGAAGCTTCAAGCACACGAAAAACCACCTCATAAACGCTAAAAGCTTCAGAAGAATTGCCATAATTTCCTCTCCGCGGACTTACTTTCCTGGGCTTTTCATCCTCCGCCAGCATCTTGTTTCTTTCTTTCTCTCTTTCTTTTTCCTTTAGCTGCTCTCTGGTCAGCGGGTTACAGTTGTTGTGTCCGGGCAACAGGCGGAAGTAGCGATTTTTCTCAGAGTCAAAGTAGAACCCAGGAAGCTCTGGAAAAAGAACCGGGTGATGAAATTAGGCATGGATACCTTTTGTTCTTGTAATTCAAGTTACAGCCATCCATGATTATGTTGTTAACAGAATAATTATCTTTTCATAAGAGACAGACTTTTTTTATCATCTATATTTTAACAGTGCAGCACAGTACATAGAACAGAAGTTGCAAAAAACAAGATACAAGACAAGGCATACAAATACTGCAATACTTAAAATACATGTATTATAGATAACATACAGATTGTTTAGGTTAGGTGTCATGTGTATGTATCCCTGGGATATTTCTGTAGTAAGGTGCAAGTAGTCCAAATAAAGGATATAAAGGATTGTGTGTTTTCTGATAAATTCTTTATAAAATGACAGCTTACTGCCAATAACAAATACAATTCTGTGTCGTTGCTTTTCAATTTTGGAAGATGTTGGTCAGTTGTTCTCACCTGGTGCAGCACTGCTGGTCTTAGAGGAGGAAGAAGAAGAAGATGGGGAGGAAGACGAGGAATAGGAAGAGGCGGACTGGTGGTTTTCATTTCTCCTCTGAGGTGGTCTAATTGACGGCCCTTCCTCATTATATCCAGACCTGTGAACGCAACACACCGTGTCTCTTACTGACGTCACAACCCCTGCCCTATTGAACACATATCACATTTTTACCAGAACAAAGCTTCAATATTTACTATCACTTACGACTGTTCGTCCTGAGTTAATCTTTGCCGGTTTCCCCTGTACCATCCATGGCGTTGTCCACCACCTCGTCGCTTATACGGTCGCTGTCCTTCTTTCCAGTTCCACTTCTTCATTCCTGCTGTTTAGGTCTAACAGTAAGGCTCCTCGCCGCCACACGCTGTCTTTCAATAACTTCAGTGTGTACGAGTGTGTAAGGCTAGTTGATGTAGCATGTTTACTTGTTAGCCAAGTTAGCAAGTGGCAATCTTTAGCATTTTAAGGTAACATCACTGAACTACACATCTTTTGTGACACTTTTAAAGCAATGCTGTACAGTAAACGTAAAGACGGGTTTGATATGTTATTGAAGACACTTTCCTTTGAGTGAAAACAGTCTTTATTTTCTTAATAAACGGAGTTTAGGTTACAGTTTTAAGACCACATGAGCTAACAGGCTAATTGCTGTATATTTAGTTCCGGCCATGTTGTCCCGCCTCCAAATGCCATTCATTGGCTGATTGCTAACAAAAGCGCCTGACGTTGCAATTACACATTGGTTGTTTTCTTTGTAAACGTTTCAGCCACGCATCAGAATAATAATGTAAAGGGATTTGTCTTATTTCATGCCGTCATTTGATTGATGGCAGTCAACATATTTTAAAATACTAAGGCAACGTATGTAATCACCAGACTAGGTGCATTTCCTTTTATCCTCAGACATTTCGAATGAATAAAAAATAGATTACTGGTGGATTACTTTTCACACAGCTATCAAAACCCCTAACTCACAACTAAAGAGGAGATTATGACATAGCTCAATAGTGTTTGATCCTTATTTCCAATTGTGATATGTTCACTAAAAATAAACACAAATGCCTTTATTTTCATAATATGATTACTAAAGACTGGGACATGGATGTTGACAGATATCTCTGAGGCCACGCCTAACGTCTTGATGCCGGACTTGTATTGGTAGGGAGCACACAGTGCCCAGGACCGCATTGGCTGTTGTGTTTTTTTCACAAGGGTCCCAAACTACACCGAGATTTGGAATATTACGTTACAGTCCTGCAGGAAAAATGGCGACTGCCATTCATAATCCTCTAAAATCGTAAGTACATTCAGGGTTTTCTAAATACAACCATCGTACAGTTGGATTACATGTAATGATTGATCTATACAGGGTTAAGCGCGCGTTTGAATAGAAGCCTCAAAATGAACACTTTCGCCACCGACTCGGACAGTCTCCGTGTGTTATCTGCAGGTACCGTTGCCTTCTTGCTGTGTTGTGTAATATAAAAGCATGCACTCGTGCACAAAATGCAGAGAAAACATCTCCAACCCGCGCGTAAATGTCCGCACTATATCTGTCTCTTGTTTTAGTAGGACAGAAAGTTGCCATCGTGCACACTCAGCTTATCGAACACGGTTGACAGAAGTTTGCATGGAAGGCTTCTTTGTCAGTGGTAGATGGGAGAATTTGCATGGATAATTTAAGGCAACTAAATGTCACAAAGCGGACATTGTAGGGCGACTCTGGCTAGCCTCGCGGCTCGGGCTTTTGCTGCGGATGCTACATGCATGTAAACAATGGGATCGCGGATTATAATATGTTATTATACAGTATTGACCTCCTTTCATGCTTGGAGAAGAAGGCTGGGATGTATTACAGATTTAGGGGGCGTGCATTTTCCCTGAAGTTCCATTATTAAACTGCCAATGTCTGATCTTTGGAATCTGCTAGTTAATGTTCTGATTTGTGGAATTAAGCAGCAATTGTTATGCTTTTTTTTTTAGAATATATGCAATAAATTGAAAAATTGGGATTTTTGTTTTACCTTATTTCACAGTAAATTATCAATATAATATGAGGTAGTCATTTCTGAACCATAATAAGGATGACCCCTTTATATCTGACCTGCTTTAAGTGCACTTATAACTTTCAGCCTAGTCTTTATCACTGAATGCATGTCTGTCTTCCTGCAGTGCTGGCTGACAGCAGATGTTCACCACTGGTCACTGGAATGTGCAGACAGTTAGACAGTTATCCCATAATCTGTTGTGCAAGAGCCAATGTCATTTTTTCCTGAGGGTGGAGATAAGTGTGGCAAATATCACATCTCTGCTTTCACTTCAGGCCATTTTGTAATGGTGAAATATTTTTAACCATCAGTCTTTTTTTCTCCCTAACCATAAATGTGCCAAATAACATTTTCAGTATTCATATTCAGTGGAAGAGGAAAGGAGCATGGAATGTTTGTCAAGTACAGATATGCTCTTGTTTTGAAGATCTCTTTGTTGACAACCATTCATTACAGAAAGGATCCTACTGTACCAGCATTTGGGGATAACATGCTTTAATCTGCTGTGTTCTACTGAAACAGATTAGAGTTGTGTATGAAGGTATATGGGTGTTGTGTGTGTCTGCAGTTGTGCATGCAGAACAGCAGATTAGGAGCGTCCCAGAATTCTCCTGGGTCCATCTGTTGAGAGAGGTACATGTAAAGACAGACAGACGGATGGAGGAAGGGAAACCCCATCTGCCCTTCGTATATCAGTACCTTCTTAGACAAACCCCACCCCTCCAAAAACTGCTTAAGGGCAAACAATGTTTAGCTTTGAGGCAACATTTAAGACTATACCATAGAAGAAGAAGAAAGTGCCAAGCAGGAGTGGAAAAGCTAATATCAAGTAACATGTGAGTTGTGACCCTGGAAAATATAGTTGTGGTGTAGTTTTCAGGCAGTTGCTTGAGCCCATGTCTGTCAGAAACAATGGGCCCACCTTCTCAACATTCCCCAGGAAGTGAATGGCAAATCATTTGCAGTCAATAAGGACGTGATAATGTCCTTGCCTGCTATGAAAGATGAATAAGAACCATCATGAGCTTGCAGTCAATACGTCTGGCATGTTAAGCATTGCATATTAGCTTGATTTATTCAAACATGTATTTTATAATGACCTCTCCCTGGCTGGGTGGCCGTGTTGGATGGGACGCCATGAAGAGATGACATGAAATATTGAAAGGGGTGATATAATTCATAGGGAAAAAAAGTGTCTTTATGGATGTCTTGTGTCCTCTTACCCTCTTTTTATAACATTGGTTGGGATTAATGTTGAGCTCAGGTGGACGGTTGCTTTGGCTGGGGAAATATAAAGGAGGTGGTGTGTGGGCGTGGGGGGGGAGGTCAGCGTGTAAGGTTGTGTTTTTATTATGTGTGTTTGTTGCATGCGTTGGCGCTTGTATAGCAGGCCACCCCTCCCCCCAATTTGCGTGAGAGGGACTGTGAGTGAGTGATGGAAGATTTGAGGTGGGGGGGTGGCGGCGGGGTCGTCTGTCTGGCTGCATTTACTGCATACATTTATACTACACCCTCAGCGAACTCTGGCCTTTGTCTATGCAAGCCCGGGAATGGGAATGTCCGGGAATGATTTCCAGGCATAGGGAATTAAATCTAGAAACCCTTTCTTTTTTTTTTTATACAAAGCTCCATGCAGTGATTGATTTTTTTTTTCTACCCTGAATATGGTTCAGGCACATGTTCCCTCTCTTTATGGATTTTTTTGGTATGGGTGTTTTCTAGGAGGGGAAATTAGATATAAATGTATCTTTTTCTCCACATAGGAAATCTGAATCAGGGTTTCCCCTTTGCAACACTCTTTTCCGCTCTGCTACCCCCCCCCCCCCCCCCCGCGCCGCGGGCGCGCCCTCTGCACACTGCACCTTTCCCTTTCATTCCCCTTTGTATGTCTGTTTGTGCACGGGCAAGTGTGTGTGTGTATATGTGTTTGTGTGTGTGGGAGTGCGCCCGTGCGTACACACATCCGCGTGTTAGAGAGAAAATGAGTGTGACAGGGTTTGAAAGGGAACACGTGTGCCCGGGGACATATATGACCCCTCCTCTTCCCTCCACTTCAGCCTCCTTGGCTCCTCCTCATCCTCGCCCCCTCCTCACTGCTTTGCCCCGCTGCTCGGCCTACAAAGTGCCACAAAGACGCCTGTCAGTGCCCACATGCTTTTACCCTGCCCTTTGGGGCCTCTTACCTATCCAAAAGTGGATTTCCTTTCTGCCTACTATATTGTAGCCTATCTTATCTTTGATAAACCCCCACCATTCCCTGACATTAGGAGCTGTGTTTAAAGTCTTCCTCTAAGACACTGTTATGTGTGGTATGAGAAAGATCTGTCTGATGTTTGTGTCCGACTCAGTGTGAGCTGAATGAGGTCATGCAAAATATATTTATAGCTTATGATGAGAAATGTTGTACATGTCAAGTCATATAGGTCAGCTCATCAGTGGGATGTTTTGTTCTGTATATATCAATGGCTCTATGTCAAAGGCACCGTATATTTTGTACATTATCACATGCATTAAAGTGCAAAAACACAATTTAATAAAAAAATGCAATATGTGTATACTACTACTCCAAGAATGGCTTCTACATTAGTATGAGTTAATATTAATCGAAAGTTTTCTCCGCAAATTACATAGAAATCTTAAATAAATCCCCACTTTTCTTGTGCTTTTTTGGTTTCAAAGGTTGGAATAGGCCAGAGCTACATACCAGGCCTCTTTTTGAAGTCCACCAGAGTTTGTGAAGTATTAGTAGACATTAGAAGACAGTAAAGTATATTAAACTGAATGGTATAAAAAATGCAATGACATTTTAATTTGGGTTTATGTATGTCAGAGAGAGAGGCTTAAACGTTTTTTTTCTCAATTAATTAAAGAACTAGTGTTATGATGTCTATTTAACGGTACCTACATTGAACAAGTCTTAATTACTTCTCTCATGTAATCAATATAATAGTTTTAACCCAAGTTATAAATCATAGCAACTCCTCTAAATGTCAAAGTAACTTCTTATAATTACAAAGACAGAGTAATAACTCAAACCTACCTTACTACACACACTAGCAACAATGCCAACACACACACACACACACACACACACACACACACACACACACACACACACACACACACACACACACACACACACACACACACACACACACACACACACACTCTCTCTCTCTCTCTCTCTCTCTCTCTCT
>NW_011369947.1:20858248-20869243 GCF_000735185.1 Notothenia coriiceps | reverse complement strand
TCTCTCTCTCTCTCTCTCTCTCTCTCTCTCTCACACACACACTCTCTAACTAAAAACAATGTCAGACCTGTACATCTAATCAGGGGTTTCATCTTTTCGAGTGAAATCCAGCGTAAAACCTTAAGCCGATCACCATGCAGAGACTGATGTGAGTATTTTACTTTAATGTTCCAGTTTTCGCTATAAACATAGTCGAAGACATTCAATTGTATTTCTTGTTATTAATACAACTTTATAAAATATGTTCTTGATCTTACAATTCTGTATATGTTTCGCCTGTGTCTTTCTCTGGTGGATGCGTTAACCTCAGCCATCAGCGAGATGCTGCTTCAAAGCAGAGAGCTCATTAAAATGATTGACAAAGGTGTGATAGTAAACTGAGACAAGACTGACAAAACACCTCCTGCCTCGAGCAAAATTAGTGTTTTGTTATTTTGCTCTAACCCAATAAAGAAAAACAACAGCATTGTTCCATCTTTAATTAATCAGAAGGGTTTTATGGTTTGCAAAATGTCAAAACATAGGGAAACATTTCTATTATGATCAACTTCATTTGTTAAAATTGATTGTTTAACAGTCTAAAACCACACAAATAGTTTGTATACGATCATAAAGGGTAAATTAAAGACAACAAAACTCACAGTGTAGAAGCACCAATCGGGGAATGTTTGGCATTTTTGGTTTGAATCATTTTTCCGATAGTTGTTGCCGCTGAAATGTTGTTAATTTAATCGTTTCAGGCCTAAAATGGTATCACTATTTTACAGCCTTGAATAAAATGTGTCACATCAGATCAGTCACTTCATAACTTGTCAACACTATAGACTGTATTTAAGAAGTGGATGAAGACACTACGCCTATTTTTGAAGCCTCCAGTTTGGCATTTTGGCCGTCGCCATTTCGTTTTTTTGGAGCATGAAATTACCATATTTAGTCAAGACAATGGGGCCAGGAAGGGATATGCATCGTTAAGCCCTCTATCTTGATTGATTGGTAATATAGTCAATCAATCAATCAATCAACAAGGTAGGCACATCCTATACCCTGCTTAATTGTGTATTTTACTCTAAACTACACTGTTGTTGTTGTTGTTGTTGTTGTTGTTGTTGTTGTTGTTGCTATAGCTTTAAATTCAAGGGTTTTCTGCATTGGTTTTGTTTTTTTAAATCTTTAGGCTACGTCAAGTTTTATACTGTCTGTTGTGGAAAATAGGAAGGAAAAACAAAGGTATGTCAGAGATTTCATTCATACTGATGAGTTTTACTAATAAATGATGTTATTCAGCAATGAGAAAGAGAATATGCTGTGCTGTCTGATTAATAGAGCTATATAAGGATTAAATGTAATTTTGAATATGTATAATGTCCATGAGCTTTTACCTAGAAACATTGAAAGACTGTCACAAACAAAGCACTCCTCTGTGCTAGTATGGGAGCAATTGAGACAATCACAGTGGTATAAACACACACACACACACACACAGTAACTGCAGATTCCATCAGTATCCAGGAAACTGTCGATCAAGAGGAATGTGTTCCACAACATGCAAACCTCCACTTACATAAGCTCCATCACTCGGATCAGCCATACAGTGGACTAATGGGTACAAACAGGAGGACAGTACAATCTCTGATGGTTCAATCTGGTCCGCGGGTTGGGAAAGGCAGATACACACACAAGCTCAATTAGCCCAACACATGAACACACCTCCCAGACAAATGCAGTCAAAGGAGCAGACACGAACGCTTGCTTATGTAAGAGTTTATGAAGTCGCCCGGGGACGTTACACAGACGCTTTGTAGCTGGAAGTGAGACAGAAATATATGTGGGATGACACAGGGAGGAAGAGTGAGGAAGAAAAGTTGGGAAGACAGATGCCTGTAGGTCAACTCACGCACACACACACTTCAGCTCAGGAAACAAATAGTGAAAGTAGAGATAACGCTCCACCTCTGGGAATGTGAGTTATGTGACAGGAAGTCTCTTCTGGACATTTGGACTTGACTTGATCGCTACGCCTGCCGCTTGGTCATATAGTAAAAACATGTGTCACCCAAAAGAAAACAGCTGCCTTCCTCGTTTCTGTAAGTCTCCTGACACAAACCACAGCCATCAGACGCCACATGTGTTCAAGTCCAGACCTTATACATAAACTGTGGCACTGAAGGTGAACACAAAGCCTCTATACAGGTTTTCCTTTTTGCTGTGCTGCTGTAAAAACAACAATTTGGGGATTTTAGGAGAGGTTGCATGGCTGAATCTTTCTCATCCAATAGCAGTGGCTTCCTGGATTCTCAACTGGCTGAATATCCCAATAGCTGGACCAGATTTTTGTCAGCCACATGTGATCACTTATCAGTATATTTTAGAGCTATTATCATCTTTTCAATTGTTAATTTTTTTAGATAAAATGAAATCATTGAAATCATTTCACTAAGGAGCATGTTAAATAACTTATTTTCTGCCTCTTAAAATAGAATATAAGTTGTTAGCTCTATATATGTTTCTTCAACGCTGTCTCCTACCAAATGATACAACTAAATCGCATTCTCAATTACGTTTTGAAACATATTTTCTTCGAGACTCCGATTGAAGTTTGAACCATTAACCCTTATTGAAACAGACTAAACAAAGCCACACTTGGTCAACAATGTTTTAGCTTAATATAAGTATATAAATACGTTTGTTATAGTATTCGAAGTGGAAACTGATTTTTATTTTAAACCTTTCCCCCTCTAGTATTTTCAAGTCGTGAATGAGGAATGCTCTCTGGTAGGCAGGGATTTAATGTATATGTCTAGGGCTTTTATTGTGAAATGGACTTTGCCACTTAGAGGCAAACAGAATCGCATTGTTAAGGGAAGTTTATGTGGAACCAATCAAGACGCTGATGATGTTGTTGATGATTAGTTAAAGCAAATATGTCTTCTATTGCCACTAATAAGGAAGTCATGATTTCACTTAGGAGTCCGTTCAATAAATCAGTGTTCTCCTTCTAGAGATAGAATATATTTGTTTTGCGCTCTATATCCTACTTTTGTTGCCTTTTGAATTTCCTCTTTTCTACCACATGTTTGGCCCCCTTCTCCAGACCTGTCTTCTAATCTAAGTGCTCCCTGTTTCTCCATTTTACCTGGTTCTCTCCCTGCTGCTGCTTACTCCAACCCCTCACCCTTCTCCCTCCCTCCCTTCCTCCCCTATCCTTCTCCACGCCCCCTCCACCTCCAAACACTGCACATCTTTGTGAGAGTCACTTCGACCAGACCTCTGGTCTTTGTCCAGCTTGGAATTCTTTACATATCTGTGCTCGGCCAGTCAGACAGACAGTCAGACAGACAGGGTGACTGGCAGGCAGATAGATGGATGCACAGAAATAGAAAGACAGGCAAGATCCTTCTGGTTCGGGTAAACCACCGACAGAGAAATTAGTGCCATTCTTCTTCCTTTCTTCAACTTTTCTTTATCAGAACTCATAGTCCCTTATAGAGAATTACGTCTTTAAACCATACTTAGGAGATATTAACTGCAAATGGTATGTTGTGTATCATTTGGAAAACTAAACAGTAAACTGTGCCAAAAGACGGTTGACTTTTTTTTTTTTTTCTGGAGCTAAGACATGCGGGCCCATGCTGGCTATGGTTTGGATCATCCCATTAAAAATATCTATCCTCTATCTTCCGCTCAGAATTTTAGCTCTGTAATTATATGAAGAATTACTCTCTCAAAGTTGATATTTTATTTTTAACAAATGTGAGCTAATCTTGTTATTTTCCTGTCTGTCGCTAATGATCTTAGCTGCAGAAATCTTCCCTCTAGAGTGGAGGTTATTGATGGCTCTAATCCTGATTTATGCCCGTGTGTGTGCGTGTGTGTGCGTGTGTGTGCGTGTGTGTGCGTGTGTGTGTGCGTGCGTGCGTGCGTGTGTGTGTGGCCCATCTGCTGTGTGGAATTCGATCTCACACTCACTTCTCCATCAATTTGATAGGATGAAACATTTCTTCTTATTCTTATCCAGCCAGCTCTCGTAAATGTTCCTTTTCAGCTTCATGCTTTGTCGGATTTCTGCAGCAAATCCAGACTTTACACAACAAACTGAGCCAAAATATGAAGTGGGGTATGGGCGCGTTGTATTTAGCTAAAGTTAAGCTGGAAAGAACAGGCCCTTGATTTGCAGGAACTAAGAAATCATCAGCCTTCCAGCACATGTCATTACCATTTAACATCCAAAAAACGTTAGCATTTAGGTGATAGGACTTTAAGAGCAGTGATGACTCAGTTTATAGAAAGCAGAAATCGAAGCTGTGTGCTGCAAATAGCTTAAATCCATGGCAGACATACGACTATAATGTTACCTGTGGGTAACTTGAGTCCAATGTTAAAAGAATGGGGCAGTTAATGTAGAAGTAAATGAATAAAAGCCTGTTTGTGTTTCAATCTGACTGATATAACCTTCCACGTTCTCCTTTTGTCTGTTTGTCTCTGTTCAGGCTTGGTGACCAGTTCTATAGGGAGGCAATCGAACACTGTCGCAGCTACAATGCCCGTCTCTGCGCTGAACGCAGCGTGCGCATGCCCTTCCTGGACTCCCAGACTGGTGTGGCGCAAAACAACTGCTACATCTGGATGGAAAAATGCCAGCGCCAGCCAGGTGCGAAACGCCATCTAAACTGAACAAATGATGCTACTGATACACTGTAGCTCCAAATATATAAACAACAGTTTGACATTTGGGGTAATATGCTTGTCACTTTCTTCCAGAGTGTTTGATGAGGAAATAGATACTGCTCTCATATCTGTACGCTAACTTATGGATAGACAGCTAGTAAGCTTATTTTAGCATAGAGAACGAAAACAATGGAAAACAGCAAGCTTAAACATATGCTTGTTTAATCCATGTGTCAAACTATTTTGAGTGATTTTCTGGAGTCATTCAACTTTGGCCACCAGGCAAACAAGTAGAAATCCTTTCTAATATCTAATTTATAAACAGAGTTTCCCCCAGTCTTTATGCTAAGCTAGGCTAACTGGCCGCTGGGTGTACATTGAATGACAAAGAGTGGTATAAATCTTCTCTGCAGGAAAGGCAAATACGCATAAATATAGATGGATTGAAAAGATTTAATTTATCTGATATGATGTCTAACCTCAATAAAAAGGCAAATCAACCCCTCTTTTGTATATTACATGAGTTACCACTTGCTGCTTTATTCTGAGACATGCTGTCAGATTATACATCTGGGCTGCCTGCTCAACCAAAGGCAACAATCTGCCCTTTACCGAGAGCTGGATACAAATAGCCTGTTCTCCATCTCATATGCAAAGCCCTTCAGGCCACACCCTATACTTTGTGGCAGACCTAACTCGCATTATATGCATTTATTCTGGGTTTATCCCTCCCCCTCCCTCTTCTTTTTTTTCTGCTCATGCTGACAGAGAATAAAGAAGCTTAAATCACTTCTATTGACTAATGGTAGAATATGATTTGACACAGAAATACCAACATATTTAAATCAAGCACAAGAAGTCTGCTTTGCTGAAAAAGTGATTTCAATTGGTTATTAGAGTAAAACTAAATGTTAGCATCCTCTACACTGATATGTCTGTTTAAGAGATTTTTCTAAATATGTGGACCATTAGCCAGAGCACTGAAAGCGGGACATATTAAATGTCACGAAAACAACACTAGTCGAGCGTGTGTGTGTTTGTGTTTATGTGTGTGTATGACGGGGTCTCAATTAAAGTTTTGTTAAAATTATAGGCCTGCCAATGGTTGTAAAGATTCTTCCTGTGCGCCTGCGCCTGTCTCTCTGCATGTGTGTGTGTCTTTATATATTAATTAATGTGTGTGTGTGTGTGTGTGTGTGTGTGTGTGTGTGTGTGTGTGTGTGTGTGTGTGTGTGTGTGTGTGTGTGTGTGTGTGTCCAGGCCAGGCAGCAGGACAGATGTATACCTACCCTGCCCGTTGCTGGAGAAAGAAGAGGCGACTCCACCCTCCCCTAGATCCCCAGCTCCGCCTATGTGAGCTTCGACTAGGTAAGATAAACACCACACACACACACACACACACACACACACACACACACACACACACACACACACACACACACACACAAACACACACTATATCCGCAGAAGTATCGACCCACAATTTGACAATGAAAGCCTTTTTAACTGGTGCATCCATTCCTTTTTCACACACTCTACCGTCACTTACATGCAAATGTTGGCTGTGTTTCTGATTTTTGTGCTCTTTTGTGGCTGCAGAGATCTTAAGGCGTGCTCAGCGGCCTTAATGTTCGCTATCTGACCATCTGGCTCTGGTTAGCCCGTCTCTCTCGCCAGGTCTCCAGGTTCATTCTCTCCCCTGAATCAATGCCTCCTCTCACTGTTCTCTGGCAGTACACACACACATACGTGCACAAACACCCCCACACATGACTCTCGCTCTCCGTTGCAGCACAGAAGCACCCTCACTGGGCCTCTATAATCATTTGACCATGAGGCATTAGAATGTAAGTGAGTCTTATGAGGTGGAAGTGAGAGCATTTTTTCATGTGTGTGTGTGTCCATGCATATATGTGTGTGTGTGTGTTATAGGAGATTTTAGCAGAGGAATGCCCCAGGAACCTGATAAGGGGGAGAAATAAAGTCTTTGTTTCGGCTTTGCCACATTTATTGTTTCCAACACGCTGTTTTGCAGACGCAATTTAATACTCGAGCGTTCAACCAAGAGCAATTCAGCTTTAAGCAGAAGAGGCATTTTGGGTGGAAAATAAGAGAAGAAACTCCCAAAAATGAGCCTACTAAAACAAGGGAAACAAAGCAATTGCAGTGTGAACAGCAAAAGTCTTCAGTTTTGTTTGTCAGAGATCCATTTCTGCTGTTTGGCCCAGATATCTTTCATAACACAACAGAGGAATATAATGGCGCATTTCCACTTCAGGGCCTCGCACGGCTTAGTACGGTATCGTTGGGCCTTGGTAGGCCAGGCTCACTTTATGCTGCGTTTCCATTACAGTTTAGTAGCTGGGGCAGTAACTATAGTAACGCAGTGTAGGCGGAGCCGTGACGTCATCTTCAATGCGAACCACAGAAAAACAACATCAGACGTTAGCTGTTAGCACTCAAGCTCACAGCTCCTCATATCTGTTCAGAAACTAGACAAAAGTTAAACAAGTACAAAACACGAATACAGTCGCTGGTTTATTTATGTCTGTATAGGCCGTTGTTGTGAGTGTTTACGGTCGGAGCATGTACTGCATTAGCTTCGCCGATCTTCATTCAGAAAAAACGCATTTTAAAAGGTTTTTTGCCTGCCGTCTGTCTGCAGACTTGTCAAAGCATTCATTCATGGTTTTTACTAACTAATCAGTATGGTTGTTACTTCGGCATCATTTTGAAACGTGTATTACAATTAAATCACGGTAAAATATGTTCATTTTGTTGTAGTTGTAGCCCTCTTGCCAGCGATTCTGTCTGACCATTCAGCAGTCTAGAGTGTTTAAGGCACTAGTTTAGCATATTCAGCCCGGTTGTTGGCCCGGTAAGAACCTCGATTTTGGAGAGCCAGAAAAACGGTGAAAAAGTAGCCCTGGGCCGGAACTACCCCTAGTGGAAAAGCAACAAAAAAACGGGCCGGGTTTGGCACGTGGTTTGTTTATTTAATGCTTCCTGTGCCGAGGGGTAAACACAGAGGCTCTGTCATGAGGTTATAATATATAAACAGGTTTTTGTACGGGAGATCCTCTCCTTCCATTTGTGTTGTGGCTCCACATGTTAGTGGTCATGCCTTAGCAGCCATTTTTCTCCCCTCTGTATAAACTGTTTAATCTGCTGCATGTTACAAAATAGAGGCAAGCAAATACATATGCGATGTTTGCGATACTTGACATTCATGTTTCGATGTACAAAAGGCAATTAGCATGCAGTTAAAGTTAATCTCTTCCATGATATTTGTTTTCTCATGTTTTTCTTAAATCATATTTCTTAAAATGTACTTTTGATGTTAGGGGTGTAATTTCATTTGCTGGTTTACATTAAATGGTAACTCCAGTGTTGTACTTAAATAAAGTTAATCCCTCACTTTGCTCCCTCGTATCGGTCAAGCACAAAAAGATTCTGCATATCACATTTCCAATAATGCAACCGAAACAGCATCCTCCTTTAGACCCTCAATTCTCTCGAATACGGCAGCAAAACTATTCAGTTTCATGCTATGACATAAAACAAGTGTATTGTTAATGCAAAAGGTTTTTTAACATTATAATGTGATATTTTCAGGTTATAACAAGATATATTTACGCTGTTACGATATGTAAACTTGTCACGTTATTGTTTTAATAAAATAGTATTAATCTTGTCATTATAATCTAAAACATTTTACGTCATAGCATGATAAGCATTATATCCAGGGGTACACATAACTTTTTTGCCCTGGTTCTCAAAGGAGCACCTGGAGATGTTGCTTGGTGCTCATCCTTAAAATGAAATAAACCGTAACTTTTGAGGAGGTCTTGACTTTATTTGCCAGACACACGGCACTGAACACACATGCAGAGGTGAACACAGAACACACATGCAATGAACATAACCAATAACCTACCATAGCCAATAACAAATTAATGTAACTTATTTCATTTGTGTTGTTCATTCATATCTTATTTTACCTTAACATTTATTATTTATGCATCTCTCCAGTTTTAAATGGATGCTTTGGTTGCTGTCCTAATAGTATACATTGGAATGATTTCAAACCTGTTTATCCCAATAATTATAAAGGAGTGCCTTGGAAATATGTGTTTACATAAATTGTGACCAAACCGTTTGAACTTAGACTAAAGTTAACTATCTAAACACTCAGAGTCCTTTACCTCACTGAGCTTTAGTTATCAGCCTCTCAGTCTGACTGGAGAGGACTCTCCCTCCACATTATTTTACACATCTTCTTCTTATATCCGTTAAAGCAGCTAGCACCAGATTCTAATAACAACAGAGCCGGTACCGGTGCACCCTCCCTCTCTCCCTCGCTCACTCGCACTTTGGCTGTGAGCTGCGGGCGCCAGATAAGCCAACATCCCCCATTTTCATCACTTACAGCGCCCATCGTACAGGGCAAATGAAACGTGTAACCGGGGTGAAAAGGGTGTTACATTTACTTAATTATGAATATTGTTACATCAAGGCCGAAAATTAGGATGAGCACCAACGGTCGAAAATGTGTTTTCCCTCCCAGAGCTAGCGCAGCGCCTCCCCAGATCTGGCGCCCTAGGCGAAAAGTTATAACGCCAGTGATACGGGCCGGCCCTGAGTTCATATGCAACTCGCAAATATCTTTCCCTCTCTCTCTCTCCTCTCTGCTCTCTTCTCTCTCCTCTCTTCTCTCTCCTCTCTTCTCTCTCTCCTCTCTCCTCTCTTTTCCCTTCTCTCTCTCCCTCTCTCTCTCTCAATGTGGGTACGCAAATGCGCCTTTTTTCAAATGAACCGGTGCTCTTTTTTTGGCGGAGGTGCGCATGCGCACCTGCGCACCAGTTATGTGCAACCCTGATTATATCGGAATAACATTGAGGATGTTGCCTCATTTACAATATATGATTTCTACTACATGCTTGGGTTGAGACATTTGTGATGTGTTTACTAAGAAGGATTATAAATGGATACGGGAGAAGTTTCTATGGATGCTAGCTTTTCCATCTCAACTGCATCCTAGCTGGGTATGCTGTGACCTAAAGTACAGAGAGATAATTTCTCCCTCTTTGTTTATCACCACGGGGGGTCTAGAAACTTTAGAATCAAATCACCACACTGTAATTGCTTGTATTCATGGAGTCTCCAGTGGCCCTCAGTGCCCCTTCTTTCAAACCCTACACCTCCAGTTTTAAATAGAGTGGAGGGCTCTTTTAAATTCAGTAGTGGTTCTAGATCAATATGATATGTGTGAGCAAGTATGGATGTTTGCCTCCTGTATGGGGATTTAGGGCCTTTCTAAGCTTTTTGCTGGCAAAGCAGAACATTGCCCTGGAGAGTCAAGGGAAGGGGAAGGAGGGTGAAGAGAAATGGGGGAGAGGGGAAACAAAGTACTGTAGAAGAGGAGGGAGGGGGTGCAGGTTTAGGGACTGAGGGGAGGGAGGAAATGTCATGTCAGTGCCAGCAAGTCAACCCACACAAATAGACACAAAGAAATGAGAGGAGGAGGAGGAGGGGAAAGAAACACTCCCTGTTTTAATCTGTTATCATCCTGGTTTTAGAGTTCAAAGACGAAGACAGAGAGTCAATGCTGCAGCAAGTTCATCTTAGGGAAATGAAAAAGTAGAAGCCAGATCCTGGAGATATAATACTATGAGCAGTTTTTTTGTTTTTTTGGCTCATTGTTTTCTCTTTTCTTCCTGTGCACCTGGTGTTGCTGTTACTAAATCTCCCTTAACATCCTATGCAGAGGTAACACGTACACACTGTCCACATTGATACTGATACATGTTCACCACTTCGGTCAATTGAATGTTGTTCAACCAAAATGAAACAAATTTTAAGATTTTTTTTATAGAAGAACTTTCTGCAAAATGTAACTTTAAAGAAAATGTAACTACGGTAATTAAACTTTTTTTTTTTTTTTTATATATAAACACAGTCAGTAAACACTACGATTAAAAAGGTCGAAGTGAGGATGACAAGTAGTAAAAACAGCTTTAAAATATATGTGCACTTGGAAGGACACACNTTTTTCTCTTCTGCCACTTCAGAAGCTGAGATGGCCCCGAAGCGCGAGGGGCCCCCAGGGGAGGCCACAGCCTTGGAGGCCCTCCTGAGGGGGGACAGCCAGATTGAGAAAAAAAACAACATCTGTAAGGAGGAGGAGACGATGCTGGAAATACAGGTACTTTATTATTGTGAAAATAATTACCCATATCTCCTTATTTTACACCCTTATGTCACAAATATGATTTACTTTCAAATGCCCCCTTTACTGTGTGTGTGTGTGTGTGTGTGTGTGTGTGTGGG
>NW_011369947.1:20806217-20858145 GCF_000735185.1 Notothenia coriiceps | reverse complement strand
ACTGAAGATGTGCAGGTGTGTGTGTGTGTGTGTGTGTGTGTGTGTAATCTGTAGAGAGTTCTGGAGGCAGAGGAAAACGGAGACGGTCTCGGTGATGAAGATGACTTTGAACTGGATACTCCAAAGAGGAAGAACAGAAACAGAGGCAAAGTAAGTCAGCATGCATTTGTGTGAGCTGTAAAAGAGGGTTAGTTCATCAACAATTCATCAACTCAAGATCTATTCAAAGAAAAAAGGGCTCTTTCTACACTATTTGACTATATCTACAGCACCTTTCCAACATAAAAAACTGCTCCTCCAAATACAATAAAAACATATTTTGTGTTTTTAATGACGTTGAAATACAGTATACTCTTGGTAATTATCGTATGACGTATTTCCTTTCAGAACAGAGGATCCAGTCGCAGGAGGACAGAAGCCGCTAACCTTGAAGACCAGGACAAACCTTACGTCTGTGACAGTAAGAGAAAAGGAAACTAAATTCTTAACAACATTGGATGGTGCTTTACGTGTTAGTTTAGCCAAAATCAGAATCACATTGTCTCCTTAAGCTCATAGAAAGAAAAACATGTTCTAGGACTGAAGATAACTCCTTTAAGATGTTTTATATCAGGACACCTTTCTCTACATGCCTGCTTAAATTCGTAGCTTATATGTTCAGAAAACATCCTGCAGACAATTTATTTTCTCTCATCCTTCAATGATATCCCCCTCTCCTTGTGTCCTATAAGAGCTGTCCTCTGCAGCATGAAGAAAGAGTTTGCTGTTAATCCAGACCGTTGACTGAGCCTCGAACAAATGAATCTCATCCTCATTTTGTGTCTTGTTCTGTCTTTCCTTTATTGTTTGCTTTTGTCTTCTCTGTTCCAGATAGATACAAACAAAAGCATAACTCAAAAAAGGCTGAAGAAGGTATCTGAACCTGTCGCCATCTTGTCTTTCTAGGGGCTCCTGTCTTTTTATTTTGTTTTTGCTCATGGGCATCTGGTGTGGGAATGGCTAACTGAATGTGAATCCCTCTGAGATATCTAACGCTTTCAATGCTTCATGCTAGTCCTGAACTCAGTGCAAGCATTGCATGACATTAACGCTTTGCCTCGTGCCTTAATGCTTGCTCATTGCAAGGCATGCACAATTTGATGCTTTAAAAGGCAGCTCTACTAATGTCTAACTGAGGGATGCATGTTTTTAAGGCCGCACTAGCTGTGATTGTGATCTGCAGATGTAGCCATTGTGGAAGTGTTTACACTGGGGGTTTAACATGTTTCATAAAGTCAGTTTTCAACCCAAAGATTAGATGTAGATTTCGGGTACAGTAGGTAGAAATTGCTGCAGAATTGGGTGAAGCAAAAACAAGCAGCAGAAACAGTTTGAAAATTAACTTCTATGATGGCTACATCTCTACTGTGTTTATTACGTTTTAAAATGACCCCTAGAGCTACGAAAATATTAGACTGTAGATCCCTGTTTTCATATTAGTAGCACATCAAATGCTTCCAAAGTTTTACAACATGGCAACCGTAGAAAAAAACGTTTCCTGTAAAGCTCAAACCTTTTGTTAGTTTGCTCGCAATAAAATATATATTTTTTAGAATATACATCTATTGTTTCCTGTCCTCACATCCATTAGTCACTAGACCTCCTTTGGAATTACTTATCGATTTGTCCTTGGATTTTCATTTTAGTTAAATGGCTGATTTGATGTTAATGTTGTGTCCTGCCTTAATCTTGATTTATTTATTTATTATTTATCATATAAAAACATTATTTTGGCATTAAATATGTAGCGGGTGATTCCTCGCTCTCTGTCACTGCAGTAATAATATATTCTCTCAACAACTAATAGATACATCCCATTTTTATTCGCCTAAATCCTATGTAAACGAGAATGCAAACCATCTCACATGAATACCATTGCGTGAAAGTTATTTGTTACAGCATACTCCAAATACATCGTTGATGATATTTGATTTTTAGCAGACCCTTAATTCACTATAGTAGCTGCACTACAGTACGTTGCACAATATTTGTCGTGTTCCTAATGGACCTGCAATGTTTTATCTGTAGTCTGTGGAAAGCGCTACAAGAACCGGCCTGGCCTGAGCTACCACTACACCCACACTCACCTGGCAGAGGAGGAGGGCGAGGAGGAGAAGGAATCAGAGATGACCCCGTCTCCTCCATACTGCCCGGACAACCACAAACGTAAGCTGCTGACTCATTTGATATTACATTTATGATAAGCCAGGAGGCCTCAAGCTGTCAGAAAAGGAATGTCATCTCTTTCAACTTACCTGTGTCTGTTCCTGCCTGCAGCTCAGAAGGCTGCAGACGGCAGCATCATCCCCAACGACTACTGTGACTTCTGCCTGGGCGACCAGGACTCCAACAGGAAGACGGGCCAGGCCGAGGAGCTGGTGTCCTGCTCTGACTGTGGACGCTCCGGTGGGTCTCAACATCCTCAACACGAGGGTTTCCATCAAAGCTTCATGGACTTTGTTTACATTTAGACCAAAATTAGATATCCTGCCAATCAAATTGTTTGATTTTAAACAATGTCATAGGTGTGATTTCAATAGGACAGCAAGGAAAATACTGTAAATAATACAACAATGTTAATATTTTGGCATTTTCGGAGCAGCTAGCGTGTCCAAAGGTAACAAAGTCCGCCTAATAATTCTTCTACGTGTCACTTAATAACACGTCTTATCTTGTTTGTGTAGTCCTTACAAAACATGAATTGGGAAATTGTGTTTTTTAAGTACTGGACTATTTCCTGGAGGCTTGTTGTCTTTGTGAGGTTTTTGTATGGATTTATCTAACAAGATATAACTTGTTACATTAGTAAGCTTTAGGTGTGGTTGACAGCTACTTTTGGACAGAGATAGGCTAGCTGTTTCCCACTGCTTCCCATCTTTATGCTAAGCTAAGCTAACCATCTCCTGGCTGTAGCTTTACTGGACAGGTATGAGAATAGTTTTGATTTTATAATCTCACTCTCAGCAGGACAATGAATAATCCCATTTACCCAAATATCTCAGCATATGGGAAATAATTGAGATTTTCAGATATGAGTTGTTTGCTACTCTCATACTTTAATATGTGTCCACTACACACTTCATTTTTTCACTTTACTTCCTTTTATCCACAATCTTGTTCATGTCTGTTCTTCTCTTCCTACCAGTGTTTATTTTTGTTTCATTGGTTAAAATGGCACTGCCTAAAATGTTAAGATAAAGAATGACACAATTCATTTTTTTTTATATTTTTTGGAAACGACACCAATGAACTATACCTTATTAGAAAGCTGACATTAATGTTTACACATTCATTTTTAGTCAAACATTTTTAATTCATCTTTAACCAACGTGTGTCTTGACCTGATGTTGTAGATCTGATGTATCCATGCTTTTCAGTGAATTGAGCTTTTATGTTGTCTTTTCAACGGGTTGTCAATGAGCCGTGTAGACCATAAAAAGTGAGAGCCAGCTGCTAGGACTCTTTCCAAATTCCCTCCAGAAAAATATATTGATTCCTAGGCTCCTCTTCTTGCTTCCATCCTGCATGCCTCTCCATGTCTGCCTCGCCCATCATTAAGGAGTTCTGCCTTTTGACGACATGCATTCACCCCTTTGTTGCTCACGCATCACCTTACTGCACAATTGGCTGCATTTTTGTTTCTTTTTCTTCTTTTTCTCTCCTCCACGCTAGCCAAAGCCGCCTCTGCTGGATATCTCAGCAAAAACATTTCTCGAATCAGCTCACCCACAGTATAAGCGCATTAAATTCAACAAGATGTGAGCTATTTTATTGCTACCATAATCTTTTGTTAGGACAGCTGCAAGAGTGTGTGGCCTTGTCTGTGTTGCTCTGACGCTGATGTTTTCATGGTAGCTGGAAGAAGAGGAGGAGTGAAGAAGGATGGGAGGAAGAAACGTGCTCTAGAGTAAATGTTCGGCAGCGAGGCCTCCGTGTTTCATGGCGAGATAGAAGACATATTGTTTTCAGATGATGATGATCCTTTGACTGACAGCTAATGACACGACTTCCTTGCTACATGGACCAGTCCAACACATCAAGTTTTCATTGAGAGAAGACTGGACTACTCGCCTTGAAGATCTGAAGATTTATTTTGAACTTTTTGAAGACCTAGTACGTGTATTCCTTCCTTTCATGGAAATGTTGTCTAATGGATACATGCTCATAAGGATTTCACTGCTCACTTCCCATTTTTATAAAACCAACAATTATCCTCTTACACTTGAAATTACTTGCACAAAAATAATCAGACTAGACTAAACTTCACGGCTACATCCTAATGAAGTGGTCGTTAACGTGGCTATGGTGGGATGAACAACGACTCCTGAGTCACTCCCTATTGTAAAGAGAACAGGTAGTTAAGAGAGGTAAGAGCCAATCGGCACGGACAAGCTCTTTTCTTTTGGCGCTTCGTTGAATGGTTCTTTTCTTCTGCCTGCTGCTATCCATTTAATATGGTAGTCCATTTTTTAAACGGCCACAGCTAATTTCCCTCCGACACTAATTCCTCAGTTTATTTTGGGGAAGCAGACGGCAGCTTATACCGTTTCTTTAAATTTCACTCTATTCACCCATCACAGGCTGCACAATGTTTCTGGCTGCTTTCCCAGACCAGATAGAAACCAGTTCATCATCATGATTATGGCTCATTCATGGCTCATTGATACCCCATTGATACCACAGATACCAAGAGAGGCTTACAGCACTGTGAAAACGTGTGGATGCTATAAAAAAAACTGACATTAACTGTAATACTTCAGGATTAGGAATGTGAACAAGGAGAGAATTTGAAATATACCATGCATCCTTCTTTTTATGTTGTTACTGACGTGGATTTAGAAGAGGAGGATCAAATACATCTTGGCTGTGTTTTCCCCTCCACACATCACGGCTTGTGTTTTGTTTCCAGACATATAATCACCTGCCTTGTGTGGCTTTCTATTGCTACCTTTCATGCAGCTGCGCAGACTCTCAACACCGTATGGGGTGCAATTACAGACAATTAACACTTACTACTGGCTCTTATTAAAGCAAAGCAGTCTTCTTTATGAGGGATAACATGGTTTTTATGACTTTTCAACCACTTCAGCAAAAGTTGTTCACATTAGATGCTTGTATTTTTTATTTAAAGCATTTGGAAAGCATAACAACATTTAAAGAAAGTGTGTTTATCCTTTATTTTTCATGATGGATACTCCACAAAGGGCAATCAAATAGAGTTGCTGGTCAAGTGAATCATATGTTGGATATGGATGTATCTTCTCTTCTCGTCAACCCTTGCTTCCTTCTTTCTTCACTCTTCTCTCGTCCCTCCGCAGGTCACCCCACATGTCTGCAGTTCACCGACAACATGATGCAGGCGGTGAGGACGTACCAGTGGCAGTGCATAGAGTGCAAGTCCTGCAGCCTCTGCGGCACATCAGAGAACGATGTATGTAAACTGTCGAAGTCTTGTATATCCCTCTGTGGCTAGATTCCCCTCTGAATTTGCTTTGAAGAGCACCACATTTGACATGTTTTCCTTTTAGTGTTGTGACCTTTCTACAGCCTGTCAAAGCCAATCAGAAATTATAGATGATAGCTCACCCTTGATTTGGGTTTTACTTTTGTTTTATAAGAGTGAAAAATCTGATCATAAATTCATTCGATAGCCAAATTCAGTATGTTTATTTGAGTGCTGTAGCACAGTTTAGTATAATTCCAATTCAGAAAGATGTAAAAAAATAGTAAACATAAAAAGCAATAGTAATGTTAACACTAGAAAGGTATAACAATTGTGTTTTTCATGCACTGCTCAAAATACCTTTGGCTATTTTGCTTCCATAGCATGCCTTCTTTCAAATGTGTGAAAAAGAACTACCAGCAGCTCTAGAAAAAAATGTCTACAATGTTTCTGTTTGTGTAGATTTCTTCTAAATGTCTTAAGGGTTAGAAGTTTAATGGCGATATCTATTTGCTTATTAGTTAAATACTCAACATAGCAAGCATTGCAACACAGGTGTGTTTTATAAGGCTGCATGTTATTTACACATTTCTTTGACAGATATAGCAGTTTGGGCATAAATCGGAAGGCTAAGCCTCGATGGAGCTTAATTAATTGTCCCATGTTTTTTTGTAAGCTCACAGAACTACTTGCCTAACCTTAGATAGAGCTCATAAGTGCTAAAACATTATCCGTGTCACATATATAGAGGCATGATTTATTACTCCGACAAGAATAACCTTTACAAGCAGGTTCAATGTTTAATATTCTGCCCCCTGTAGTGCCTGGACATATGCTATAGGTAATATATATAGTTAAGTTGATGATATGTCTTCTTTTGCAGGACCAGCTGCTGTTCTGCGATGACTGTGACAGAGGATACCACATGTACTGCCTGAAGCCCCCAATGACCAAGCCTCCAGAAGGTGCGGCTCTCAGAGCTTTTATTATACATCAGCGTGTTGATACTATATATGTCATGTACTGTATATATGAAGGAGGCTACAAGCAAAGGCTATAAATGAAAAAAGAGCAAGTGGTACAAAGATTGACCCTCTTTCTTCTACCTCTCTTCACAGGGAGCTGGAGCTGTCACGTATGTCTGGACCTTTTAAAAGACAAGGCCTCCGCCTATGGAGAAGCATAACTTCCATGAACATTCTCTTCAAATCACACTTACACACACAATTTATATATATTTGTACCTATACATTAACTGTTTGACAAACCCACACTTTAGCAAACACTTCTCTCAGATATAATCAAAAAAACACACTCCAGTGCATTAGCCGGCTCAGAGCAGTTTCCTGTCTGAGGCGCGAAGACCTTTGACCTCTCATGTAGCCGAGCAACACTCAAAAAACGGCATCAACATGCAACCTCGACCATCAGCTAGCTGCAGGTTTGCCGTTATAGGTTATTTCTCTACCTCACCACTCAGCAGACGGCAAGAAGCCAAAGCAAGATTGATAACGGCCAATACTGTGCAGTACAAATACTCATTTTAAACCAACCTCGGATGTTTTCACTCCTGATTTAAATTGTATTCTGAAGATTTGTTGCAGGCTTTTCTGCTTCAAGCTGTTGTCACTTGCTTCCCTTTCTGCTCAAGCTCTACAGTGAGTTTGACTGATGTTTGTTTAACTTCTTCCTCCCAGCTCTACTCCTCTCCTGTGTTTAGACTTTGCCGTTTCATATCTGGACAGACTCAATATTAGCTATGCCATCTTTCACAGGTTTTTGTCAAGCTTTGTTAAATGTATGTCCTGCGCTGGGAGGAAACAGGGCGATAAAACAGCCTCTGCTATCATTCCTGTTGGAGCGTGGTGACATTTCTAATCCACGTCTGCTTATTGTATCCTCGCCGTTACTAGGGTACACTGGTGCTAAATTTGACACTTTACAAAAATTATAGCATTTCTTTGCATGGAATGTTATTATTTATTTTTCATTTTAATGGTCCAATGTTACTGTCAAATAGATCATTGTTACTGTAAATCAGTGGTTCCCAAGCCTTTCATGTAATCTCCCCCTTGTGGAAACCAGCATAAAAACATCGGTCCCTTAACTAAAACACATCAATTCATGTATTTTAAATCAACCGGTAACAATACCGGCAAAGTAACAAAAAGAGGAGCCTGAAATATATTAAAATATTATTCATATCAACACAAACTTCATATTTTCAGATGTTCCTATTATATACTGGTGTTCAAATATACATATAAATACAATTCCTTCCAAAAAGTCTTTACACTCTACAACTACTACTGTATTAACAGGGAATTTAAGATTTTTATATTTTGGATTTGACTGACAGAGCCTCACTAGGTATTCATTTCTTTCTGTCGAGTCTATTCATGTTTTAGGTACTGTACACGTTGTCACCTGCTCCATACACCTGGGTTGCTGAATCTTGAAAGCATCAGAGCACTGCTATTTTTTTTCCCCCCCAAATGAATCAATCTCATTCATATTTTTTTTTCTCCACAGCAGTTGGTTTAGAAAAGCACAGGACGAACTAATAGAGTGGTGAAGTCCCTCCCCTTCCGGTGGACCTCCATGGGACCTTATTTCGAAAAAAGTATGTATTGAAGTCAATGGAGAGAGAAAGATTATCTCTCGATCCCGTTTGAATTGTGCCACGAATTACACATATGATGTTTGTCGATTTAAAAGATAATTTTGCAAAAATGTGTCGTAAAACTGTGAAGTAACACATTTGTNAGGTCCTAGACTAAATGGAGAGAGAAAGATTATCTTTCGATCCCCTTTGAATTGTGCCACGAATTACACATATGATGTTTGTCGATTTAAAAGATAATTTTGCAAAAATGTGTCGTAAAACTGTGAAGTAACACATTTGTTTGTGTGAAACGCTCAATGAACTACATCTCCCGTCTCACACCACACACACACACACACAGTCAAGTTGGCACATTTCACTTCTTTCTTTCAGAATGAGGTGAAAAGTATTAAAAGAGGTGAAAATCACTCCAAGTCTGGGCATGTTGAGAGCTGTACATACACAAAAGGGGAGTTAGTCGGTGCCGTAAGATCCAGCATACGGGACCGGGATTCTGGGATTTGTAGTCTTTCTAGTTGCGTATTTTTCATAGTTTTATATTTCAACAGTTTTACGACAAACTGTGACTTTTTTTACATGGAAATTATTTTTTAAGATTGACAAACATCATATGTGTAATTCGTGGCACAATTCAAACGGGATCGAAAGATAATCTTTCTCTCTCCATTGACTTCAATAAATAGGAATAAGGTCCCATGAGGCGGAAGTAGATGGGCGTGACTTCGCCACTCTATAGCAATTTTTACAGCAAAACAATTGACTTTTCACTAAGCCCCGCCTCCCTGAGTAACTTTCTATTCTATTAGCATAATATTACTTCCGGTCTGTCAAGCTCCTTTCTAATCGCAAAACAATGAGCATTTGTTTTTCTGATTACAGGGTGTAGGACAATTTGAGTTTATCTTGGAACATATTAGCAGTTTAATATAGTCCTAAACATATGAGTAATGTATTTTTGTACATACTCAATATGGTCCTTACAGGTACCCAGTAACAGTTGCTTAACCGTGATGGGACAATTGCTTTTGGGGGGAGGAGTTTAGTGAACAGCCAATAAAACTGTTGCACCTTTGTTTGTCATTTCAAAATAATTTGCTGTGAAGAGAATTATTTACCTTTTGGTTTTCTATCTCTACATTAAATGTGTACCCCCTATAGTGCCCCTCCAGAGGGCCCCACCTCACAGTTTGGGAACCACTGCCTCAAATCAACCAGGGCTGTGTGTGTATTATCAAACCTTGATTCATGACTTGTGAACAGACAGTGTGGTGAATCATATACATGTCCTTAGGACAGAGTATTTACTAGTGAGCCCTGGAAGTTAAACAGGTTATATAAGAATTTATTAAAGTTTTTATGCAGTTACAGTACGACTGTAATGTAATTTTAGACATTTTGGATTAGTATTACCAAGTGATTAAGAGTTGATATGTTAAATTGGTCACGTATCTTCGATGCCACATCAATTTAATTTATGTTTTTTTTTACTGAACTAGTTTAAGTAGCACTAATCTAATAATCATTCAAAAAAAGAGGAACCACCAAGAATAAGCTCCAAATTAACAGATAAAGCCCTTAAAGTACACACAGTGTGCAGGCCTTCATATGATATCACAATCTGCATTTGTGTTTTTTTTTTATTGTGAGTTTTTGTATTTGATATTGCTTTTCCACAGACAATCATGGGCTAGAATAGATACAGTACATGATGTTAATAATATGCAGAGGGTTTTTATTGTGCTCCTCCATGGCGGTATAATGACCCTTTGTGTCTTCCTTTTAAAAATGTCTTAGATGTCATTTTTTGTGATGTCATCACCTACAGTGATTCAACATGTGTGTTGTATTTTGTTAAAGTAAATGTCATGTTTTGTGTTGAAATAAATACTTTTTCATTAACGCTGTTTATTTTAATGTTATCTATTGGATTCCACTTATCTTATATTCACAGAAATACTATTGTATATATATGTTTCTGTTCCCGTTCAATAATCAATTTCCAGGAAACTGAAATGTTGTGAATTCGAATTGAAAATAGGCTTTCAGTGTTTGTATGGCTCTGGACAAGAGGGCTGCATCTGATATGAATTGAATATAATCTATAGAACATCATTCTCCCCAAAAATATGGCCTCTCTGTTTGCCTTTTAGCACAATGTGTGGATGTTTTCTCCAGGAATACAAAATAACTTAATAATCGGTTACAAGCATGTGAATTTCATTTGCAGACATCAAACAGATTGTGTCAGCTTTTAGCAAAGAATTTTATATTATAATATTATAGGTGTTATTTCTAATATGTATGTCATCAAATAGTGGGAATTTTACATGGTTTTGTACTTTGCCCATTGACAATCCACGCTAGGTTAGAATTTACATCAAATTACCACAAGGAGGCGCCATTGGTAGAGAATAGAGCTCTTGATGGTCTCTCTCCAAATGATATCTCATATACGGAAGAGGATTAGGGCCACATGAGAAATAAATGTTGGGTTACATAAAGAAAACCTTTTTTTTTTGTTCTCATGTGGCCCTAATCCTCTTAATTTGATTAACACTGATTTTTAAATTGTAACAAATGAATTAATGTAATACAACTGTACACTAGTTTATTTATTATACCAATGCATCATCATTTAGAAAACTAGTTTCTTGGTTTTTTTGTGGAGTAAAAATAAAATGTTTCCTAATATCTTTGTCGAATACAATTATTTAGAACATAAAAATATTCTTTTTTTTTTTAGAGAGGTGTTGAAAATGTAATTTTTTACATGCCCCTACTGCCATAGCCCCACATACAGTATACATACTGTAGTTGTCCTGGTATAAAATAATATATTGATTGCCGTTGGATAATAGATCTTCTCTTTGCATATTCAAACCAGTGTTTTTCTGTACCACATATTATCATCATTGAATGTCTAATGACAATATTTAAAAGGAAGAGTATAGCATAATGGTAATATAGGTTTGTTGAGGCTTTATTGTGGAACACATATTCACAAGAACAAAAATATAACAAATCAAAACAGATTATTTAACTTTCAGAAGGAAAAAGTGATTATGACTTATTCATTCGAATTGATTTCTCTCTGTATCTCAGCAGCTCGTAGCCATTCCTGTGACGATTGAAAGGAAAGTGGTTGTAGCGAATGTGGGATCCAGTAAGAGCTGCCCGAGCATCTCTCTGCCTTTTTCTCTTGTGGTCACTGAACACATGGCACCGCGCCACATAGTCACCAGTCTCCCACCTGGTAGATTAGATGATCATGGTCATTCTTAGAAACTCATGCATGCAATAAAGAAGGCTACATTATAATGTAATATAATGTGTGTCCTACCCAGTAGAGTGTTGGCTCTGGACATCCAGGAGAAGATAGAAAGTGAATGGTTTTCCTCCGTACTCAAGTCGGCTATGTTAGGCGCTTGGTCATCCACCTAGTTGCATTTGACAAAAAACAGGAATTGGGTAAATTAAGAGGAATTTAAACTGTATATATATTTAAGGGTTGGCTGCCGTTGTAGTGACGTACCTTTAAAATACGACTTGGAAGAGGGGTTATGAACATTGCAGAGTTTGCCAAGTTGGATTGGAAATGTGCTGCAGAAATGTATTCGGCTGAGTTTAGCCAGTTCTTAGCAAATGACAACTCTACAGCGGAGAAGTGGCTCTGCCTGGAGTAGAGGAGACAACAGACAGCTTATTGGCTTTGTTGCCACAAGTTAAGACAAATTATACCACTCTCTAATAACTTTCTGACATGCTGTATGCCAAGCTAGATCAAGCTTAGCTTAGTGTAAACTTTAAGAACAGAGAGGAACAGCTGGACTGTTTTGAAAGTCACTCATTGTCCGTCATTTTATGTTGAATGTGATTGATTGAATTCTGTGTTTTTTTACATATCTTTCATGGATTAAACAAGACTAAAGCGTAAGAGTAATGATTGAGCTTTGGAGCTGCTGGTAGTTTTTTGTAGCTTTAAACAGGGCCCAGCTAGCTGCTTCCCCACTGCAGCCAGTCTTTAAGAAAGTCTTGAGAAAAGTGTGTGATATCCAAAAATGTCAAACTATTACCTGGCATTGCATGCAGCAGAGGCATGAGTTGAAGCCATTTGTGCTTCCCAGTAGAGGCCGAGGAGGGAGTCTTTCTTCTCATTTTCAGGGAGAGGGGAGTCAGCTGCAGCCTTGAGACCCTTTAAACACACACAGACAACATTAGGGAGATACTCCAATGGGTTGCTGAAGACAGGCTAGTATTAATCTAAATGAAACAGTGTTCACTAGTGCATTGCTTCATGAAGATGTTTATGTGGATTTGTTTGTATTTGTAACTCACGTACCTGGAAAAAGGCATCCCATTTACCCATGGCGTCAGGGTAGCGACTCAAACAATCAGCATATGTGGTGCAATAGTCCAGTACACCTTCGGGTACCTGCATCTGGACCTAATAGTATCAAAATAAGTTATCATTACAATCATATTCATCATGATCAAAATATCCCAACTATTAGCAGTTACTACTATTCAGGAAATCCATGAATGCTGCTTTTATTGTCTTCTTTTAGCCATGCTAGCCCTCTTAGGATTGCTCTGATGATACAGACTGAAAAATCTCAACAACTATCACTGGCATGTTTTAGGGTGAATTTACCTGAAGTCCGTCTCCCATGAAGCCCTGCTGTGCGGCAGACAGGAAGGGCAGTGCAGAGACAAAGTAGTTCACACCTGGATGAAAAAGAAGTGGCTTGGTTTATGTTTTCTATGTGTATGTAGCCTACTGTATGTATAGTAGGTCCGTGTTTGTCAAACTTACAGCTCCACCAGCTCTCAGTAGAAATGCACATAGTATCTCCTGTTTGCAGGCCGCAGGTTGAAGCCCCGGTTGGGTCAGCAAGACGCCCTGCAGATACAAATTGTACATAAGGCCATCAGTTTGTGTGTCGATGGTGGCAGCTGGTGGCAATCTGTTGTTATGTTTGCTTATTATAGGACTTTGTCTTAGGAATTACAATAGGTTATTTATTCATTATATTGGTTAAAAGATTCGCTTTCCACTTTCACCTTGGAGAAGGAAACAAACTAAGTATTTTCCTCCCCAAAAAATATTAGTTTTCTTACCTGAGGTTAGCATCCATGCAAGTTGCAGTGGAAGTCCCCAGATTGGACTGTCTGTGGCATTTGTCCCCATGGATCCCATAAACGGGTCTGTGGCAGCTATCATCAGTCGGTAAAGACTCATACGGTGAAGGAAGTGCCATGGGTCGGGATTCAGGATGTCATTCTGTACCGGCAGGTCGGACAACTGGCCAGCCGTGTGGACCCAAAGGACGGGCATGCCATTCTCTAGAATTACGGCAGAGCTGCTAAGAGACACAGCACATGCCAGGAGGAGGCCGAGGATAGCAGGACGCAGCATGACTGAAGATCTAGGAGAGGGTACCCTGTACTGACACTTCAGTCACATAAAAACAGGTCTTTTATACTTGAAATTCTGACCCGCATGGAGAAATCACATGACATGGTTCAATGGACCTTCAAAGACTGACAGATAAGAGGATGTGTGTACATACTGTTCAACACTATCCAAATACTCAGTTACCTAAATTCACCCCATTATATTAACACACACACACAAAATCAAAGGTAGCTCTATATTGTATTGTTATTGTACTGTTGTTGTCAATTTGAAATAAGACAACAACAGAGAGCTAACAGTCAACTCAACAATCAGACTTGATCCAATCGCCCACAATAATGTTTTTCACTGTAAAAAAGGATATGAGAATCTTATCCAATTCAAAATGGCCCATGTAACTTTATGAAACATCCTCTTGTTATGAAGCTCGATTAAGTCACTTGAACCCAGAGAACTTTTATGCAGATTGAAAACAAGATAAAACCAATGTCCTATCGGTCAAGAGGTAAATCCACATTGTGCAGATGTGAATGATCACAAACTGTGTGCGAGCTGACCCTGAGTAAGAGGTGCAGATTTTTTTGGGCCACCACAGTTCAAAAGACTATTACATCACAGAAATCAGGCGGGGGAAACATGATGATATGCTTTCTAGATGGGACATCTATTGGAGAAAATGGGAGGAATTTTCCTATTCGCTTTCCAGGCGAGAAAATGTGATTCCTCTTGTGTGTCTATAAAATATAAGGCTGTGGAATCTTTCTAAGTGCTGTTGCACCATCAGCTGTCCTCCCCTGCCCTCAGAAAGCACACATAATGTGGTATCTTAAATTGCACTTATTAGGGCAAAGATGTTGAAAACATCTCTGCCTCTTTTGGACTTACGTCGATCCTTATCCAAGGTCAACAGATTTTTCATGCAGGGCTGAAGCAAAGATTTAAGAGAAAATAGTCAATCATCAATGTCCCCAACAAAAAAACCTGAACTCTCTGAACCAGAGCAACAATTGTATAATTTAGCTTCTCTGATCAGGTAGAAATACGAGGTTACAAATAAAAAAGAATAACTTTGATGTCCTCAGTATGAAGGAATTTTAATTACGATATTACATATATGCGTTTAAAAACAAGCAGCATTTTCATATTGCTTAAATTTGAGCTGGTGCTAATACCAAGAACCATTTTAGTGTTTTGTATTTTAATATAAAAAAATGCTGTAAAAAAAGAAAAACTGATATTTTGTAACTCAAATATTTTTATGTAACACAAACAATTAGTATAAATCAGATATAAACAAAATACTCAAATAAATTAGGGGAGACCAGGGACAGTTGTAACACCTTTTGGGTTTTCCCCAATTAGTAAAAGAACATTTAGACTACACTTTAAGTGTTTTTATGAAATAAGTGCAGGTTGGAAAATGTATTTAAATACAGTCACTCAACTGTTACAGTACAACCATCCCAGTGTACAGGGACGGTTGTAACACATGCCAGGGAAGGTTGTAACATGTTAATAACGGTTACCTGTTTCCCCACTATGACAAAAAAGAGGGAAAGCTGTCAAATTCTAAGGCAGCAAGATTTGAATGGGGTTTCACACATCCTCCAACAAACAATGAACAATGAACAGAGCTTAAAACCGAACACCAGATGGAATTAATCTGATTCACAGTTGTGGCAAGTGTAAAAGTCTGTGCAGTCCTTGTGTGCCCAGGCTTTACAGGGCCAACAGTGCAGCCAGATCTCCTTGGACCTGAGTAGCTCTCCAGGCACAGTATTGTATTGAGCTTCATCTTCATCTGATGAGTCCTGAATCTCCTGCTTCTCTTTGGGTTTTTTTTTTTTTTCTCAACCTCGAGTTGATTTTTTATAGGAGTGTCTGTGAGGACAGCGGTTTCTCTTCTTTTTCTCCCCTTTGTGGTCCGTGTTACAACGGTCCCAGCAGGACCACCAGTCATGTTGTCACCAACTGTGAAACTGCCTGATTACTAGCTTGACCTATATTTAGCTAATTATATTTTTAGCTTACAAAACAGTGATTCTAATAATTCTAGTTTGGATTCCTAGACATTTGACCTCAAGACAGTATCCAAAAAATACATCATTACATTCATTAATCTAAATTAATTTGTTGACTGAGGGAGGCATCACGTTTTGTAAGAAATACAACTGTTATTTCATTTTCACTGAGATGCTTCCTACATGTATTTGGTAGGAATATGCGGTTTCTATTATAATAATAGTACCCAGGTAAATACAAATATTGTCATAATATCTATGTTCACTTATTTTTCTTCTGATATTTTTATATAACCATCTCTTTAGTCCTTTAGTATTTTTTTATGGCGGTGATTTTTGCCTGCACTGCTGACAGACATCATGTGACGGGGGAGGGGCAGAGAATCAGGAAACACATCGCTGCTGCAAGCCACAAGAAAGGTAAAGTCTAAACTTTAAGAGTATTTAGCTCTACGTTTAGCAAGGATTGACAACACTGCCGGGTTAGATAGATAGATACTATGTTATGATGCCGTTTAATTGTTTAGGGGCAACGACAATAGTGTAAAGTATTTTTCTGACCGGAAACGAGAGAGAAAACATTTCAGATTGTGCTGCGACTTTGATTGTAACTTAATGCCTTCTGCACCCCCAGTCAACACTGTACATATAAAGAAAACTTTAACCAGTTTACTAATAAGTGCCTTAGTAGTACAAATCTATAAATGATGCTCTTCTCTCCCTGTCATTGGAAAGCTCATGTGATTTCCGCATTTCTTTCGTTGACAGCCACTGTAGTAAAGGGTAACATACACACAGAGACAGGGAGGGTGCAACACGTTGAATTAAACTGAACAGTTTGATACAATTTATCATTATGCTTTAGTTAAAGCAGCAAACGTGTTTCCTTCCGTAGCAATAACAGGGCTGGATAACCTATGCTTTCTTGACAGACGTTGATTTTCATGCTGGTCATGGTTTGAGTTCTCTTGAGTCAGTAGCCTACAGGAAGTCTGCTTGACTGCACTAAAGTAAACAATCCTGACCCAAACCTGTTAAAAGCTAGGCTTATATTCAAACACAAGAGCAAATGTCTAATTAAAAGCATCCACTAGCAGCTGCGTCCGTCCGTCGACGCTCGCGACACAGAGGGCCTCATCATATAACTTGCGTGAGGCCACAAGTTGGCCAGGGACGGCCCTGATTGTAGCATGCCATAAACCCCTCTGTCTCAGCCCTGTTTCAAAAGTGCTGTTTGTGTATCTTTAAGTGCAAATGCACTGCCAAACTCAACGCCCCCTGCAGAAGTGTTTGGTTAAAATGGTGCTCTAAAGAGGAGATTCAGGTGATAAGGTGGACGGGTGTTACCTAGGTTGGTTATTGGCTAATGGTTGCACAACCCAAAAAAACATTGTGTCATCACTGAGTGGCCAAAATCTGATCAGCTCATTTTCAGACAGGTTTTAAAAGATAAATGGATCAGGACCAAAAGAGAGAAAATATTTTTTCCTGAAAAATTCCGAATCTCTTAACAAAGAGGGGACACATATGTATGTATAAAAAATAGCATGAAAAAGTGCATTTTGCATAGGTGACCTTTAAATGGAATGGGCAAGCCCCCTAGTCCCAGGTCAAGGTAATACAGCACAGCGTACAGCGAGATTAATATTATTCTAGACCAGTGGCCTACTAACACTTTATTTTCTTTATTTTCTTTCTTTTTTTTGATACTGACAAGTCTCTTTCGGATTAGCTTCTCATACCTCTTCATTCATAAAAAAATATGTTCAAATTTTATATGAAAGAAAATTACAGTTTGTAAATGAGATTAACCGTCATGTATGGGTCTAATGTTTGGATGTGACTCTTGGCTATTTAAGCTTTTTGCTATTGCTGTGTTTTGTTTAAAAATGATGATACCATCCAAAGAGTTTTACACAAAGATCATTGGACTTCACCGCACAATGGACGATCTGGGCCAATCACACGTCATGTTAAATAAAAAAACACTTGCTGTGATTTGGCGAAAAACAAATGCATGCATCGTTTAAATACTTCATACTTGGTAATATGATTGACAGCTTGAAGGTATCAAGGAATGAAACATATTGTGATAAAATAACTGTTCTGGGCAAATTGGGTACAGAAAACAACGCACCCAGAAATACAATACTCTGTCATCATAATGTTTTTGTGTTACTCCACAGCTCCATCATGGCCTACCGTGCTGGGAATCCAGAGGACCCCAGTACTCTGGTTCAGAACATCAGCTCCAGCATCCAGAAGCTGACGCTGCTGAGTAAGACACACACTACACACACTATACACAGAAGTCTTATCGTCAGCTTACTCCAATATGTGAATGATGGTCGACACATGGAGATACATCAGAACAGATAAACAGTGTATGCACTCTCTCTTCCTCCCTAGCCTCGGAGCTGCAGAGGGCCGTTTCTACGCTGGGAACAGAGCAGGACAGCAGCAAGTTACAACAGACCCTGTGAGTTAGTGGTTTTTGGTCTATTATATTCAATATCTTAGTAAAAAATGCAGCTGGAGAAAAGATACACCTTAGTCGAATTTCTTTCTGAAAGTTGTCCAGTGATCAACCAAAGAAAATGTAACAGTTGGTTGCGCATATTGCATTTGAAATGTAACGCAGGCTAATGCTAATATTGTCAACTACTGTACACACACAGCTATGGATGTGTTTCTTCTTCAGACCAATAAACTGCTTATCCTCCAGAGACCCACCCATTGATTTTTGTCCTCTGTGAAGCACATTGGGTTTAGGTCCATTACTTTGAGGTTATACATGCCACAGCATTAAGTCCAATTGTACTCCACAGAGGACATCCTGGGCTTTTCAAACATATGCCATATGTGGGGGTGTGGCTTTGAAAAAGATAATTTCATTGTATTTCAAAATGGCCTCCATCAACACAAGCACTATTTATAGAAAGAGAAATGGTAAGTTGTAATTTTGTAATTACCAGTGTTGTGAGTTCAATATTTTAATTAATTATAGTAAGGGAACATCTTAGCAGTTAGTGTAGTGAGTTTTCAGAGCAGTGTAATACTTATTTGACCTAAAACTAAATGTTTTTATGAATGTCCTTTGAGGAGGACATGGTTATTTGCTAACTTTTTATTTCCCCCATTTTACACAACACAACATTTGGAGTCCACTATGGGCCAAAACTAACACGTAGGTTTCTGTAGGGTTCATGGCAGACGGATGTAGTGGGAAAACATACATCAAGTGCCTCAAGTGTCAGATGTATCTCATTTCAAAAAAGGATGGAGTACTACAAATGAGGGCTCAATATGTGTTGCATTGAGTTGTTGTGCTCTAATGTTGTCTAAATGCACTTGTATGTTAATGTTGTTTGTATACTATGCTTTGCATAACTAACACCCGATGTCCTCTACAAAGGACACACAATAAAAAAAAAAATATATATTTTTAGTTTTTGTTAGTCATTATGTTTATACCACCCTAAAGACTTGTGTGATCAAAAAAAAGAAATACATTTTAAACTTTTTTCTTACTGGTTCTCAGGAGGATTTGAAATGTAACACAGGCTAATGCTAATTTTGTCAACTACTGTACACACACAGTTATGGATGTGTTTCTTCTTCAGACCAATAGACTGCTTATACTTGGTAGGCTACTGAATCTTGGGTCGAATGTTATCTTCTTTATTTAACGAAATGATGTTCTTTGCTCACCAGGCAACAGAAACAGCAGCAAGGCAACCAGCTAGCGAAGGACACTGACAGACTCATCAAGGCATTCAGTGCACTTCCTGTTGGCCCCGATCAGGTGCTGAACTCTAAAGTTGCAGTCGAATTGTCAAAAAAATCAGCTCCAATCGTCTTTTCTTATCCACTATTCCTTGACCTTTGTGTGAAACGTCACAGGGTTAAGGAATAGTGGATAGGAGAATTCAAAAGGATTTAGTAAAAGAGACTGCGGTGCTTTGAGAATCCGACTGCACTTATACTTTCTGACGTATTTATGATGCGCCAGCGGACGTCATGAATGTGCGTCTGTTGTGGGGAAACTACAGATCTCTATACAGCGGACTACATGGACGTATACTAAGAACGGCAGACTACTGTAAACGCATCTAGATACTTTGCACCGTGCTCTGATGGTGTTTTTTTATGCTTTATGAACGTGGACAACAGAGAAACATATTTTCTTCATGACCAAGGTTGGAATTTAAATAAAAAAGTAAAGTGAAACTTATGCTTGTCATCCTCACCCTCCGGTCCACATTAATACAAATTATCCCAATACGTATGATTGTATGAAAAGATCTTAAAATAAATACAAACGTATTTATTAAACTTGTTAATCCTCAACCTATCACTGTGTATATCACCATTAAACATTTTTAAAAAGTTTAAGAAACCCCACACAGCTCAGTAAACACTGTGAAATGTTGACTTTATTTGAGAAATTCACTGAAAACTAACGTTCATATTTCTCCTTTTGATTATTATAGTGATGAACGTTCAAAACAAAGCACTTCGAATGTTGTGTCACGGTAAATGATGCGGCCGCAAGGCATTGTGGGGCAGCATGTTCTACTTTCGTAATCCCAAAGGAAGGTCCAGTGTTTCCTAAGCTAAAGGAGGTTATAAGGGAAGTTTCAAACCTCCTTTCCTACGATCTCTAGAGAATTCAGCTCTTATCATGACGGCCACTTGGGTACTTCCGGGTAATTTCACTCCGTTAGGAAGGTTCCTACACTTAACTGACAATTCGACCGCAACCTAAACCTCTCCCTTGATTTTAATTGTTCATTATTTACCTGCTTGTTCACACAGATTTCAACCTGGGGCTTTTCTGTTAACATTGTTGTTCTGTGTGTGTTTTAGCGGCAGAGAAAGCTACAGAAAGAGCGCCTGCTTAATGAGTTCTCCGCCGCCCTAAACAGCTTCCAGAAGACGCAGCGGCAGGCGGCCGACAAAGAAAGAGAGTTTGTGGCCAGAGTCCGAGCCAGCTCCAGGGTGTCGGTGAGCATTAGATAACAGGATTAGATAATCAGTGAGCGGACTATAATCCATTTACCAAACCCTTTTTTTGGGCCATTATTATCTAAACAAACTGCAATCCTTTTCCATGTTTAAAGTTTTGAATGCACATTTTTAACAGTTTAACACGCATACAAAAATGATCCAAATACAAAAGTGCAGAGGTTTGACAAACAAATGGGTAGTTAGATAAACAATTTCATCCATTTAATATAAAGATATAAAAAGAACAAAACAACAAGCAGCATTACATCTTAGTTTCTCAAAATGTAGTTATACTGAGGTAATATAACTTCGCATTAGCCATTTATATTGGATTAATATTATCATTTTGGTGATTTTACTTATTTCGCCCTTTTAAGTGAGCAGGTTTTCAGCAATTACAATCAATGAATGGGACTAAAAACATCTTCCAGGTGAATTTCTCCATGCACTCAGCAACTTAACCAAATTAAGAAAATACATACTTAAAATACAAAAGTAATTATCTTTAATTCATCATTATTTGAATTTGAAGTTCACAGAAAAGCTCTATCACTATGCAACTGTAGTCGACACCAGTTCCCTTAGGGAAAGCCTGAATGCTTGGCAACTCTTACACACTGCTTATCTCTTTACACAGAAGGTTATCTGTATAGCTGTTCATGGTAATAGGCAGGAACGGTTCGTTAATGCTTTAAATGGTCAAGGAATCTAAAATAAGCTGACTCTTTGTCCCCATACAAACATATTTAGATGTGAAATATTGTTGAAACTTCAAACTCAATTAGGGAAGCACAGATTCAATCCCACATTCACCGCCACTGCAGTCAGCATGCCGTTGTGTCCCTGGGCAAGACACTTCACCCTAAATTGCTCCTGTGGGGAATCGTCCACAGTATGCAATGTATTACATGTCTAATATGTGCAATACTGTATGTAGTGTAAAGTGCTTTGAACCCTTGGAAAAGCCTAAAATAAATACCGGTACCATGGATTATTACTATTTATACTTTTAGAGGTATTTTGATCAAGAATGCTGTACATTTTATTGCATCCAGTACACACCAAATCATTGCTTGACCCACAACCCCAGTGAAGAACATCCTCTGCAGTATGTTTGCAACAGCAAGCCCAAAAGTATGTCTATTCAACTCTTTTAATTTCCTTGAACAGGGAGGACAGCCGGATGATGGCTTCGGAAATATGCCCCCTTTCCTCATGTAGGTCCATTATTTATTATCAATAATATAGTTTCTGTTATCATTATTACTTTTTTAATGATTGTATTGTCCCCACAGTGATTCCCAGGTGCAGGCCCAGGCTGAAGCCATCACTGAAGACGACCTGAGGCTGATCCAGGAGAGAGAGTCCTCCATCAGGCAGCTGGAGGTGTGAATATAAATCAAATGTCAATGGAAGCATGGACACTTATATGTTCATTCAGCTCTTTATTTCCCTTTCACATGTTTTGGTATCATCTCTTCTTCATGTAGTCGGACATCACAGATATCAATGATATCTTCAAGGACCTGGGGATGATGGTCCACGAGCAGGGAGACATGATCGGTAAGCTCTCATCTGACCTTAGATTTCTTCCTCTTCCTCGAATAATGTACCAACTTAAAACTGAAACACTTATTACAAGAGGAATGTGGGCTGGGACAGCATTCTTGTAAATGCCACCTTTAGTCAATGTAACAACATATTTACCCAAAACATGTCCAGAGAAACACAGTTCTTACTAAGGCACTTCAGCACAGAGGCTTTTTTTACATACTAGTATACCCTGTAATGGTTTAAAATGTATCTTCTTTTTTATACTTTTTAAACTTTCTTATTTCTGAATCTAAATCAAAGGTTATAAATTGAGTTAGTTATTTATTTAAACCCTAGGACACCTTTTGTATTTATTTGTCACTAAATTATACATCTTTTATGTGCTTTTTTGTTATTCGACTTTAAAGAGCTGTTTTATGATTAATGCTCAACAAACAAAGCTGCCTGGCTTTGCTTTGCTTTAAATAATGAACAAACAAAATGAATCCCATGACCTTTTCCAAAGGATCCTTGGTGTTGACAGGGTCAATACAAGTTTTTAGATTTGGACCACGTGTTCTCTCCCTTCCTCCCACCTGCGGCACGTAAACTGTGTTTTTCCTGTGTGTTGTGCAGACAGTATAGAAGCCAATGTGGAGAGCGCTGATGTGCACGTACAGAGCGCAACACAACAGCTGGCCCGCGCTGCAGAATACCAGGTACATCTCAGATAGGACAAAGAGCACAGTGATTTGAAAAGAAAAGAAAAGAAGGGAGTAAGGAAAGGATCAAGGAGAGTAACAAGGAGGTTAAGAGTTAAGAGGTTAAGTCATTTTTAAACATTTACAGTACATCCACAATAAATGTTTTCAATCAATTCAAGATAATGTCTAATACCTATTTACAGTATTGGAATAAGTATGTATCTTTCAATTTGTTGAAGTAGTAATTCCACAGTGTAAAAATCTTGTCTTTCAAACGAAAGTCTTTCAAAAGAATGAAAGTGTTAGCATCAAAATATATTTAGAATACCAAAAGTAGTCCTTTTTAGACTAACATATATTTTATCACTAGTTTATAATATTGATGTTATAATGTGTAAATGTGGAGCTATTTTTTATTAATGATAAATGTACAATGTGATATAATAATAACATATACTGTAGTTTATATTTCGTATTCATAACCCAAATCTGCAACGTGACTAAAGCTATCAAACAAATGCACTGCAGTGAAAAGGATCCACCTCTAAGGTGACATAGTTAAAATATTAGAAATATTTAGAATGTACTAAGCTGCATTCCACCACTGCTTATTTATTAAATAAATAAATACTGGTCCTTTTCTTTCCCCCCGAAGCGGAGCTCTCGGAAGAAGATATGCATCCTGATGATAGTGTTGGCTGTAGTTGCTGTTGTTATCGGACTCATCATCTGGGGTGCTGTCAAGAAATGAGGGCTTCTTCTTCTTCCTCTCCTTCTTCTTCACCACCTTTCAGTTCTGTCATCAGCATGGAGAAAGGATGAACAGCACCATTCTTCCTCTCCTCCCCTACTCCTCTTTTTCTCATCCCCCCTTAGGAGGGGAGTCATTGGGACTGTCTGTCTTTCTGGGACTTGATTATATTTTTAAGATGTGGCAGTCTGTATTTACAGGACTGCAAACTCCTTCACAGTGAAAACAAAAATAGCACAGGCAGCGTTATTATTCTCAACAGCTGTATGTATGCATTTGAGTCTGATTTATGCATGACTTACTGTGACTGGAAAGCTTTAAAGTTATACTCCTCGTGTGATTGAGTGTTGCTGGGTTCAGTGGCGGACATGTAAGTTAAATAAGATTCAATAGAGACAATGCTTCTGGGTGTGATGAAGCAGCACGTGTCTGTTTTGCTGCTGCTGGTTTCTTTTATGAGGTCAGATATGAAAAACGCTTATGCTAAACGTTACTCAGCAACCAAACTATGAATCAAGTGCAATATGCAAACTTCAGAGTAAACAAAAGCTAGCCTGGGTCCATAGTACACTTTAGCCAAATCGCAATCAGAAAGTTGTAATGCAGTGCTCTGAGTGCAGTTCACTCTTTATCTATTCTATCCTCTATTTAAAGTAAAAAAATACAACAAAAAAAATGTGTTAAATCCAATAAAAATTCCTGTAGTTCTATTTTAATGATCAATCAATTCATACTGTACATACCCAAACTAAATGTTGTGATTAAAACCTTATATTACACTCCACTGTCAACTAATCATTCCAAGTACTGTGAGTAGGGTGTTTCCTTTGAACGTCAAGAAAAATCGTATTAAATTACATTTCACGTCCCAGACATCAATAATGTAAGTGCAAAATGTAATAGTTAAAGTTGTGGTTTATGTTTTTTTTTTACCTACAGCAGTTAGGGATAATTGTTTTTTAAAGGCACTGAACATCAAACAGGTTTGTTCAATTATCTGGCTGATTAGACCTCAGTCAGAGGAGGGCCGAAGCTATGTCGACCAGAGGAGGGGTCTAATCAGTCACATTAAGTGAAAACACCTGACGGGGCTTTACTCGGGAAAAAAGTACATTTTCTTTTGACAATTCCCTACGGTAACAGTATATGTTTCTTTATTCTGTTCATGAAGAAACAACATTTGTTGTAACCCAAACCAAAGTAAGTGACAGCAAACACTAATAACACGTGTACATTTCCGATCATATGTATATTTTGTAATTAGCTGCCTACCATGTGTTGAATAAATTACATGAATAATCTGGATTCTGTTTCATCAGCTCGTTTTTCGGATTAGGACTACTGGACCTCCAATTACTGCATTTTTTTCTTCTGGTAAAACATATAGAAAAAGCTTCCATCTCTAAAAAGTATTTAGTGAAAATGGGGTTTCATACATAGATTTATGACAGCTTATGGCAGACAACAACACTGAGTGAAAGATACAGACTATTACCTTGATAAAATGGGTTAAATCATTTGGGATATTGTAAGTAAATGACTCAAAAAAATATATAAAATGGGTTAAATCATTTTTCTACATTGTAATGCAGAAATTTTAAATATTATACCTTGCTAGGTGGTGCAAGACGACATTCATCTAAATAAAAAAATACAGTGCATTATTCGTTTTATATTTAACATTTTGGCTATTCCACAGTGTTTCTCTGAACAACATATTTTTCATTCAGTAGTTAGTTTCACATTCAAAGTTACATAATTGAGAGGGACTGGCAGGTTGCTTGATGACAGTGAGGGTGCAGGACCTTTCACATTTTGCTTATTTATTCAGGTGCAAGTGACCCCTCAGCAACCATTGACTACCTTACCTTAGATCCTGAAAATAGAACAATGGCTTTAAAACAGCTTTGTATCCATCAGTAGATAACAGTTAAACCTTTACCTTTGGTGATTCTGGAAAACCACATTTTTGACCTTCTGTGGGGTCAAAACATTATGTTTTTAGGCCCAGTCATAATTTGGACACATATATCACCGAAAAGAAAGAAAGCACACATAGTCTAGTGGTTGACTTTGTTGCACAACATGTCGTTTTCAGACAAAGTGGTGTTTCTAAGCATGATATTTCCAACTGCTGTTGCGCATTTAAGATGGTCATCAACATTTTCTGGCTGTGACGCAAGAACATCTTCCTGTTTCCTTAGAACAGTACTCAGCATTTTGCATACAAGAACTGCTCAGCGTATATACCTTGTTCATTGTAAAAGCCAAAGGTAGTACAAATCTAAATGTTAAATTTCATAAACCAATTTTTTTTTTATCCCACATAAAAGATATACTAATGATAAAAGAGGACCAACAATAGATCCCTGTGGTACACCTCGTGAAATCTAGCCTAAAAGGGGTATAAAAAAAACACATGTCATCTTGTTGTTTCCACGTACTGAGGAAAGTCAGTTTCAGGATGAGATGAAGGAGCCGACAGGAGTTAGCTTGTATTTGTCAGAACAGACAGTGTTGCAGTTGGATTGGGATGTGGAAGTAACAGACAGCTGTGACGCGGTAGGGAAAGCTTTTCCTTGGCAGAGTGAGGAATGACAGGGAGTATTTTGGTCTGGTTACACACACAAAGTAGCAGGCTGCTGCAAAGAGCCAAGCAGGATTTTCCTTCCAAACAGAAATGTCCTAGCAGAGGAATGAGGAAAGTTTAACCAGGTGCAAAGTTTCTGCAGAGGAAGCAAAAGGGGCTATGAGAGACTCAAGAAATTATTACATTGTTTTTCAGTTGAACGTCATCTCTCATTTACATTCACTTGACTGCCTCATTTAAGAAAAATGTACAACAACAATAAACAGAATTCTAGCAAACATGAATTAAAGCAGTGTTGTAGGTTTATATAACATTTGTATGTCTATACTTTATTACAAAAGTATATTGTGTCAGGAGCACCAAGGCTGTTTTTACCGCTTTAGAAGATTACAGATAATGGCAAAATGTGACTCACTGGAGGAGTTTCACTCAAATCTAAGCAAACACTGAGCTCACTGTCTAATGCGTCATAAGAAAAATAACTGGAGGAAACAACAAGTTGCTCTGTTTTCCTTTCCACGAGTAAGCTGAAAGAAGCTCTTCTTGATTTGTTATTTTAACTTTGAATCTGACTTTCAGGGGGAATTTAGAGAGGGTTAGACACCAATAGAATATTATGTTTCATTGTTTTCATTTCATGTCATTTGTGTGTAATTTTTAAAGGAATAGGCTAGCACCTGAATAGGTTAATCCAAACGTTATGGAAACTATGAACAATTATTATAATGGAAGAGGCACAACTCTTTTATTTAAGAAACTGAAGTATTTAGTAGTGCGCATAGTGTATTATAATTTGTACTGGTATTTAATTTAATTTAATTTAATCGTTTATTTGGCAGGGACAATGCACAATAATGAGCACTTAAAACATTCAAATGTGTCAAGCTTGTAACAGTGCCAGATTTAGCTTTGAGCTAATTTCCATCCGCAATCCCTCACATAAAACATTTAATAAAATTACATTTTACAAACATAGCAAAAATTTAAAAAAGTGCAAAAGAGCAAGAACAGCATACACAAGTTTTCATGACATGGTAATACAATATAGCAGCAACGACATATAAAGTGCCAGAGAAGATACAAGAGCTACCTAAAGTGCAAGAGGAGATACCCCTGTGTTAAAGTGCATTTAGCTGTGATTGCACGTCTGTTTGTTTCTCATCCATTCTCTGAGTTGACCTTTGAAGCTGTTGAGAGTGGGACAACCCCGAATCTCAGTTGGGAGGCTACATTTTGTCCAAAAGTGGCCCGTCTACGGTGGACCTCACAGTCTCCTCTGGTTTCTGACCTAATGCAGCGTCCAGTGTGTTTTCTGTGGATGAATTCCCCTAAGGGAGGCAGTCCATATAAACATTTATTAAAAAAAAACACATACTTTTAAAAGACTTAAAATTTTCAAAACTTAAGAAATTGTGTTTTTCAAGGATGGTATTTTAGTTGAAGGTTGATCAGATATGGATTCAGAAATATAAGTGAGCTTATTTGCAGATACTTACACAACGAATTATGTGCAATTCTCCAGCTAATACGTTTTCTTTTCATCCCAACTTTTACATTTTCCTGTAAACGGTACATTTTCCAGTCCAGTATGACATACACAGAGAACATTGAACCCATACATACATTGAATGCAGCAATGCAGTAAAATGACTAACGAAACATACAGAACCACACAAACGTCAAATTGTGGACCCAGTAACAAACTAAGATGTTTACAAAAAAGAACACGATAGAGTTCGACATGATTTATGAAAAAAAACACTTGCACTTATATAACATCAATTTTATACATCCTGAAATGTGCATGTAAATCCTGAAATGTACACAAAAAAAAGTCCTTTCACTGGATCATTGTAGATAATCATTGCTTCCAGCAGAGGGCAGTAGGGAACTGCTGCCATAACCCTAATAAGCCCAAAACACACAACTACTGTATATGAGGCTATTACCTGGTATTGTTATAAGTACAATTGTACAATAGGCACACAATATACTATCAATACCCACTGTGAAGGAAGATGTGTTTTTAGAACTATACATCTCATATTGTAGATGGATTAAAACAAACCTTACTAAACTCCATTAGACCTATATCACATCCAGTCTTTGATCTCTTCTGAGTGAGAATGTTTTGTCCGATCCATGTTAATTAGCTTAGATCAAAGTCTGGACTGTCCTTATTAGTGCCAGCTCAGTTTCCAGCCCCTTGGCAGCAGCATCCATCATGCAGAACTGTCCTTGAGTGCAGATCAGCTAATAATGATTATCATCAGATGGAGTACTAATAGCTAGAATAGTAGATTATCTCTTTTTTTTGTGGTTGCTGAAATCGTTTTACCTTGTCTTTAACTGGAATCATCTCCTGTCCTATTTCTCCTCTTCCCTCCCTTACTCTTAATAAAACCACATCCACAGTGCTGTATCTATGGCTGCAGATGCACTCACTATTTTTAGGGTTAGCTAAAAGCCCACAGGATGTCAGCTCTCATTCAGGACAACCATGACATCATTTAAATGCCAAAGAGCACATCATCCTTAGAACTGATATGTAAACTAAAGGTTGCTACATTAGTTGAATGGATACCAACATTTTGACTGTTTGTCTGTTCAATTTAGCCTCAGTTAATAGCTTGCTTAATACAATTACCAAAAATGACAAAGTGGCTAAAAATGATCACTGTATCAATGCTTATAATACACAAAAATAAAAGATCTATTCATGCATTTACTCTAAGTCTGCAGATCGGCCTCACAAAGTGAAACCATTACATTAACTGTAAATGAGTGTTGTTGACATATTGAAAACGGACCTGTAACTGAGCATCACTGCCTCCATCCGTGATTCCGGACTTGTAACCCTCAGGTCCGGTCCGAGTCCCCAGAGGGCAGCATTCCTCCCGGTAGCAGGAATGTAAACTTTACTTTGGAGTCAAGCTTTAGTCCAGCAGGAGGAATGCAAAGTGTTTGCTGTCAAAATGTCTTTCCCCCAAAGTACTCCCTCAGAAAAGTAATACTTTGAAAAAAGTCATCAAAAAAGCTGTGGAAGAGCTGGCACTGGTGGGATGACAACTGGCAGTAGAACAGAAAAACAGGCTAGTGGGTAAGGGTTTTTTTCGATTTAGAGGCTTCTATGCATTCTGGTAAATATTGATATTTTTCTGAAGAGGAAGTAGCTCTCAGGTATGTGACAGGATGATCCACCTGCTATTTCAAAGTTTGCACACTGATGAAACCCTCAGTACACTTGCAGAGCTGTTTATTCCCTCTGCAATGACTAACAAATAAATAAATAACATCAAGTGCAGATTTTTTTAAAGCAAAATTGGACTGCTGGTGGGATCTTTGGTAAACATCTGAACTTCAATAACAAGTAACCGTGTTATGTGATGTCAGTAAACTACACGTGGCATCCTTATATTTACCAAAGTGGCTGGTCATTCCATATCAAAGGATGCCAAAGGGGTGAAGAGTCAACCATCTGTCTGTTTTTCAAAAAAAGAATTGTGCCAACCCATGTTGTAATCGCCAAAGTGACTAATGTAGGTCTTCCAATAGAAGTAATTGGACTCTTTGGTGCAGCTTAATTTCCTGCTTCATGCAATATCTGATCATTTGTCTGTTCTGATATGAGAATCTTTTAAGCTAATCTTACTTTATGCAATCTATCCAATGAGGCACTGTTCTGGTTCATTTGCAATCTCGCTCTCATCAGCCGTGTTTTCAGCTGCAACAGGCAACTTTTTTGTAGCTATACAGATCCAATAATCCCACTGTATCCTTCATGTCCAGCTCCAAACACACAGACAATGTTATCAGCTAGCTTAACATAGTGGAGAATTAAGCATCCACAAGGCTAGCTATTTCCCTCAAGGGAACAACAGAGCTACAAGGAGTGTGAAAATTGGGCTTCAAAATAGTGGTAATGTTGGTGCGTAGCAGAGGTGGGAAAAGTACTCAGATCTTGTACTAAAGTAAAAGTAGAAGTACCAGAGTGTAGGAATACTCTATTACAAGTAAAGTTCCTACATTCAAAATGTTGTTTAAGTAAAAGTACTAAAGTATTAGCATCAAAATATGGTTGAAGTACCAAAAGTAAAAGTAGTCATTCAGCAGATGGAGCATTTCAGAATTATATATGTTTTGATTATAATTATTGATGGATTAATGTGTTTATCAAAGCTGGTAAAGGTGCAGCTAGTTTGATTGACTTTGTATACTGCACGGTAGCTGGTGAATTAACTCTAAAGTTTTATAAAGTGTTGATTATATTTCACATTATTAATCCAAATATGTAACGTAACTAAGGGTACAAAATAAATGTAGTGGAGTGAAAGTATACGATTTACCTCTGAATTGTAGCGGAGTAGAAGTAGAAAGTAGCATGTCATGTGTGAACATTGGGTGTACAGTTGATGCATTCCAACCAAGTGGCTAAACATTTCCTTTTTTTATCTGAAAGACTAAAATGCTGCTTTTGATTTAATCACTTGTTCCTCCCTCAGGGCCTACATATGCTCAAGCCATTGCTGTAAATGTCTAACAGGCCTCTGTGTTCCACATTGCATTGATAGAGTGGTATTTTTACAAGTCTTGGCTGGTAAGATATCCTTACTCTCCAATCTTCTACTGTTTACATTCTCCAACTTGTTCCTTTTGTGGTTTAAATACTGACCTTAAAACGAAAGGTTAGAGCTGATTTTGGACCATGATTTGTGTTATAATTTCCTCAACTATTCGTTTGTAACAATAGCCAAAGTAAGGGTGACCTTCATCAACCCCCACCTCAAATATGTTTTCTCAGATCCTGTGTGAACAAGTTAAATATCATCCTGGTTTGCTCACCTTAAATTATCTCCTATAAGTGTATGGGAGCGTTTGCACAGGCGAACGTAACCAAGAGGAAAAATGTAGGAAGACAAACTACAGTGACCTTGTGAAGCGCATCGCACGTCATAACGTCGAGCCACGTCGCCGTTGGTGGGAATGAAGGATGGAAGTAGGGATGGAGGAAAGCAGGGAGGTTAGTGAGGAATGGATGTATGTCTCCTAGGTGGCCATGTTGTTGCCATGGTAGGATGTGGGCACTGGTCAGACCACACACACATACACACAAACAAACGGAGACACACACGTGGACACTGGCATCGAGGCCTCGGCAAGCTGCTGCTCTTATTATTGTTATGGAGCGGTAACTCTGGGGCTTCACCATGGAGGGACCATAGGAATCAGAGTCTGGGTTTGTCCACTGGTAGGTATTTGATTCCCGGTTTCTATAATGGTGGGTAATAAATTGTGGGTGTTTGTCGTAGAGGGACTTGTGGAATTTGGATTTGGGTTAAAGTTCCTGTGTAACTACAGCTACACTTGGAGGGTCTGGATGAAGCAGGAAAAACATGGCAGCAGAATATGGCTTCCGATCTGAACGACACCATTTTAGGTAATGAGGGAAACAAAATGCACATAATTTTCTATTTTAGTTGGTCTCCCATAGTGATGGCTACATGCAGTCCAACATGTTTTGATGTTTAGAGCAGTCTATCAAAAATGATACAGAATTAGCAGAGTGAGGAGACTAACTTCACATAACTGGATAGTCTATGTGAAAAACATCAACAATCAATGCAAAGCTTTAATTGTATAGCCCCTGAAATCATGCTTTCAACGTTCAAGTATTTGTCTATGACTTTAAATATTCAAATATCAACAACAAACAATCTTTGGACAAAACAGTGATGGGCCCATGAGGAAACAAACCCACAACAACACAGTCAAATCAACTCAAATATGACTAAATCCTGATTGTTGCACAGAACTGCATGACAACAATCCTTTTTAACTGAACCCCACCCTCTTGAAATGGCTGAGAAACGCAAACAATCCTTGAGAAAATAGAAATAAAAAATGTATGCCCATCAGGTGCCATTTTATGATTGATAGTAAGAAGCAGAATGTGAAAACGCTTTCATTTTCTTTGGAGGGACTGCAGTCATTTGGGTATATTTAAAGTGCCACAACAAATCAAGCATGGATATCTCCTAATTGACCTTTAATAAACACAACAAAGGACCTTTTGCTTATTAGATGAGAATTCTAGTACCACCAATGCTGTGATAGTAAAACAATCATGACTGTTAGTCACAGCAATGATTTTACAAAACGATTAGTTAATCAAAATTCACTTTTTGTATTTGAACAAATAAAGTTTGAGATTAACACCACTTGTTGAGACCGGATTTTTCCAGATATTTTTTCAATGCGGCCTATTTACTGGACAACACCACACGAGCGGGAATGCACGCCCATTATTTACAGATCCTGGCTCTGAGCCCTGTGTGAAATATACCTGTTAATCAGGCGGATTGAGAGGCGATTGACGTCAGAGGAGGACAAAGCTAACAGAACAAGAGGTGTGAAGAGTGTGTGCGCGAGCATGTTTGAGTAGGCAGGTGGGGCTGCCCAGGTCAAAGGTTAAGAGGTTTGATGGGTGGGGCTGTGGTGGTGATCGGGTGAAAGCCGCTTGGCAAACACAGCTTGCTGTCACAAACACAGCAGATATATGAATAGCCTCAAGTCGGTGAGACAGACAGAGGAAGGATAAGTGTGTGAGAGAGGGTGAGGAAGGCAGGGAGGAAGACAGACAGCTCACAAGAGGAAAAGGGTGAAGGAGGGAGGCCCTGGTTTACTCACAGTGTTGTGATATGTTCGTCATGTTCTCACACCAGGGGGATTCTCAGACTGCTTGTTTCCATTTCCCCGTCTGGCAGAGTTAAGTATCGCTGATAAAGGAGGCAAGACAAGAGGAGATCAAATTGACATCACTTACACAATTGAGATGGAAAAAATTGTATAATAGGACAAAAAAACACTATATTATGGGATAACTAACCCGTCTCATAAGTCATATAAAATGTTCATAGTATGCCAAAGAAATAAATAAATACATGGTATAGCATAAGTTGAGTTAATTATTATGAATGGCATTATAACCTATGCAAATATAGTTACAAAATGACTTGTGGTTTTGGGGGTTATTGAGGATGCCAAATTCATTTGGGACATTTTCAGGAGAAAGAATTGCAGTTTTAACCAGAAAGTGGCCATGTTTGTAGTCTCAGTGGGCTGATTTTGACTCCCATGTGTAGTGTTGCAACCATTAGATATAGAAAGACCAAGATGAACATTACATTACTGTGCACTTCTTTTTCAAATAAATAGTCAATCTGTCCAATCTAAATGATCCCCTATCTTCGGAATCGACCCAAAATGTATCCAAATCAGCCCAACGAGAGTACAAATATTGTCATTTTCTGATTAATACCGCCATTTTTGATAATGAAAATGTCAAAATGGTAATATGCAAATTGCCCAACATATGCAAGCTAGCATCCGACAGTTTCTATGTGCTGGGGACACGTACTGTGCATTTATAACATAACACTTTGGGGTACTGAACATTTCCGGATTCACAAGGACTCTCAAGGACGATCAGCAACATTATCAGGGTTTGGCATTCACAACCAAATTACTTTATGCATTTTTGTGAAACTTTGATGATTTTTTAGCCTTCTCTGTGGGCTACTGCATAATCTTTTAACCCAAAGATACACAACAAGGTAAACAGGCTCGGGTAAGACATCAGCTAACATCCCCATGTTTCTGTTTTGTGACCGGTTCAATCCGACCTTCAAAGCACAAACCTACCGCCACATCAAACGTTTTCTTGATAGATCTGAGTATAGACTTTTTGCTTTTTGCCTTAATTTATCCTGGGAACATTTGCCAAGCACACATGCTCTCTTTCATCAACACCCTGCTTCACACGTACACAGTTACACACATTCACACCTGGCAGCGGCCCAGTGCAACCACAGTCTTCTAGTGTTGGTCCACTGGGCAGCCCCACCAGAGCCATTCAAACGTTTAGAAATGTGCTCAAGGACATTTCTATGGTGTTAGCTGAAGGAGAGGAGAGCGTTCCCTTTCCTGATCTGCATTTTAGTTGGCAAATCAAGGATCCAACATCTCAATCTTCTCATCAGCCCACTTGTCTAAACTTAAGGCCTGCAGATATTGGACCTACAATAAACCTTTTGCGTAATGAAGGACATTTAGAAGAGAAACAATCCAGGATTTCGTCAAAGGATTTTGGAAAACACTTTTGGATTTATGAATTAGCATTAAACATAAAGAACACAGGAAGCCAATGGGAATATTAGTTTTGCAGGTATTTGTTCATAAACAGAAGTAAAGGAAATTAAGGTAATTGACATATAATGTTGTTGGTTGAAGAGTAAAGGCATCACTAAAGCTATTCAAATTCAACCTGAGACTGTACAACATATTTCTGATGGCAATCCATTGTTGAAATGTTTTGTTTTTTTAGCTCATGGTGGCTCTATATAGCATGGGTGTCAAACTCAAATACACAGTGGGCCAAAATGGGTACTAGTCGAGGGCCGAACTGGTTCAATGTTTATTGCAAAACTTATTGAAATGAACTTATTGCACATATTAAACCTGGAACTAACTAATCTTAAATTATTGCCTATAAAAACAACATTAAACATTAAATAATCAGTTCCATTCATTTCTTATGGCTCTATCTGCAGCTTTTCAAGTCATTTCTTATGATTACATTTTCCCACAGGCCAAGAACAGCTTAAAAAAAACAATTTCCCACAAAGAAAAAAACAAACATGCCCTGTTGTCGCAAGAAAAAAAGTGCAGAAAGAAACATCCATTGAAACTCAGTTTGCTGCTCTGTGTTGCTAGTTCAAGCCAGATACTTGGCATCTCATCTTGGGGGCAAGTTCATCAATGTTTGGGGTCAGGCTCTGAGCTGAGGAACTCCTCAGGATTGAGTGAAGGTGTGCGTGCAATATACCTGCGGGCCAGATCTAATAGTAATTAAAATGATCCTGCGGGCCGAAATTAAATCCACCAAGGGCCGGATTTGGCCCCCGGGCCTTGGGTTTGACACATGTGCTCTATAGGAAAGTTAAGGGTTCATCAAAATCAGTTGGCTTCATTGACAGGGGGACATGGATATCCTCAATCACGCCAATAATTGCTGAGTAATTCCAGTTTGGACCAGAGTTGTGGAGAAGCTGACAGACCAACATCTAGCATGGCTAAGAAAAAAAAAGTGAACCATGTAAAAGCTGATCTGCTGAATTTCATTTAAGTCAATTATGTCCAAAATGTTGGCACCAAACTGACAAGTGTTTTTTTAACATGATTGACATTATATAATTACAAACTGAAGTGGCGGACGGCATGGATGGTCATCCTCAATAATTCAACTGTGGCTCAGTGTTCCAGGCAAACGGCTCAGTGCTCACATCCTCATAAGAGTCCTCCCTTCATGCTGCAACATGTTGCTCTGCTCAGACCAGTCTGAACTGCCCCTTCCTAGGGCACGGGCGCTCTAGCATCAAACGATATTTTTAATCAAGTGGTCAAAAGCTATTGCACAAACATTCTAAAGTAGCTTAGGTCAACAGCGTCCCAGAGCCTGTTCTGTTAGCAGGAATGCTCCTGTACGCTGGAACAGGCCCCTCTTTGTGTTGCCGTCCAGCGGCCTCACGCCACACCGCACCGCGCTGGAATCCTGTTTGTTTTCTTTCAGATTTCTCAACCTAGTTCACTCCGATGTGGAAGCGCAGTGTACCAAATGCGTGTGTGTTTGTGTGTGCTTGCTGTGTTTTAAGGTGTGCGCGAAGTGTGCATCTGTGTTTGTACCCAATGCAGCAACAGTATGGCTCATTGAGCATGTGCTCATTTAAAGCGGGTGCCAAAGTTTGCATGCTTCAAAATGGAAAATAATGGAGGGTTAAGAAAATGATGAACTGTGTATATTCAACCAGTTCCAGTATAGGCTTTGAAGAGTTAGTGTAAGATGCCAATTGGATGTAATTGCTTTCTGTAGCCAACAAGCCTGGTTTAAAATTCACATTCAATTGACTTAATGCTGGAATTTCTTGAACAGAGTTGTTCTGGTATTGTATGTGTTTGTATTCCTGAAAACCTATTGGTTAATGTTGAATTTACTCTACATTTGGGGACAAGACAAAACCTAGAACTTTAATCTGTTTTTTTTCATTTCTGGACTCCCCCACATTCATTTCTAGTCAATCTACTTATCAAACCGGTAATCTGCAATTATCCACAGTACAGAGTGCTTGTTAACCCCCTTAGAGCTGCCTGGACAAACACTTTCCGTCTAATGCTTTAGGTCCTCCTCCCCCTTTTTCCTAATTTCTGCTGTTGGCTGACCAAACCAGAGGAATTCATTATCCCGGAGACTTTCTGAGAACAGAGTTAGTCAAGCAGGGGAAGTCTATTCTTCTTTCTTGTCCTTCCTCACAATTAAATTGTGGCATACAATCGGCTTATTATTACTGCTGACCACTGTTGTTTTGCTTTATGAAATGTTAACCTGGTTCTCTGGAAGAACTGTTTCTACCCAGGTTATTTCTGCAAAGATGCTACCTGGGTAAGATGCTTTTTGTAAGCAAAACGTGAGGCACAACTTTGGTCCATGCCGTCTGAACCTTGACCAAACATCTTTAAAAAAGTTGAGAGGTTTCATTTATTAATTTTGGTATAGCAAAAGGGCTGAATGATGTGGAAATATGGCAGTCTTCTCAACAACTGAACAGTCAATTGAATTTCAATGAGACAATCATTATATTTGGAAATAATATGAATAGTTTTCCAGGCATCCATTTAATATCTTTAAACATTAATGCTTGTGGGGAGAAGTCCTCATATGAAAAATCCTTTTCATATAACATTGCAACATATACGTTTTATAAGGATGGAATATTATGCAACTTGTCATAAAGGTGTTGAAACACAGAAATTGTACATTTCTAGATGTGTGTATCTAATACAAAAACTATGTTAAATGTTTTAGTGAAAGCCGTTTTTGAGAAGGTGACTCCAGTTTTGCAGTCTCATTTATTCAAGTGAGATATTTAAAATGTTTTCTCTCATTTGGAGACCTAGAGGAGGCTTTTCTCCTCCAAATTATTATAATTAATTCCAGGAGCCTAAAATATGTTTGTAATGTGAGATACGGAGTAATCACTGGGATGCAAATTACTTCTTTAATGCCTTATCCATTGTTCAAGAAGCTTTCTTTGATCCATGTATTTTGTAACATAATAAAATGTGATTGATGATCTGCATACTCAGCGCTTTTGTTGGTCATCATCTTACGTTTTTCTGAACATCCATCTTTGGCCTGTCCTTAAATAAATTCTCACTCTGATGTTTTGGACTGTTTTCAAACCTTTTACTACTCCATTTCCAGTAACCTGAGGAAATGCCTTCTCTGGGCTGTCCCACTAAAATGCCACATATAGGCGGCCCCTTCTAATAGTGCAGGGTATACTGCTCTGAAAAGCCCCTCCAGAATACTCTGCAGGGCGGTGTGTCCTGAATGTCCTGCACCTGCATAAACACACCGAGCCAGGAGAGCTGCCTGCTGCCCTGCCAGGCACGCTAAACCACATCTCCAAAAGGCAGCAGAATAACATAGCCTACCTGGGTTAACAGTTACCGTGAGAAGCAGAGGTAAAGTATAATTCAGTAAACCACAGAAGGTCAGAAGGCACAGCAAGAAAGGTGCAACCTTCAGTTTATGCACGCTTAGTGAAAGTCAGCCTGCAAAAAGTAAGGTTCAAATTGTGCAAGTACAGACAAAACAAAACCAGTACCAAAATACAGACGAATGTGTGATATAAAACAAAGTACTGGTAAACTATCCTTAGCTATCAGACACAGGGAGAGAAAAAAACAGATGTGTGGAGGAGACATATAAAAGGGAATAAAATCTGAGCTGGAATCAGATTGGACGAGAAAAAAACGTTTGAAAACTTCTTGGAAAAATTAAGGAAAATGAGCATATAAACGGTAAAAGGAAAAACGTGTTAGGACCAGAGAGAGTGCAAATCGGGCCCCCGAGACAGGCTGCATATTGACACACTGTGACAGAACACCTACCTGTCAGACGTGCCCCGTGAAGGCTCACCTCAGTGGGACAAGGCTTCATATTCACACAGCATCACACGACACCTCGTAGTTACGTAACTGTTGCACCCTTCAATCATTGTATTGTAAGTGAGACCTCACAAGGGGCCCTGGTCAAACATGCCATACTGCTTTATAGCACAGGAGTTTCCGTTGCTGCTAGCGAGCTTCCATATTTGATCCTGCAAGGAGTAAATGTGATCTGAGGAAAGGAGTAGAAGCAGGAATGCTATGATTCAATTAAGCGAGGAAATATATTTTAGAGCACTATACATTTTGGTAATAACTGGCCTTTAGAAAGTCACATGAACAAAGTGCATTACATAAATTGTAAGTAATCCTGGTTTATTGCCACAGATTTGACAGATACCATCATGATAGTTCCCTTTGCGTCATCATCTCCTCCTCCTCTATTCCAGGACTGGATACAGCTGGAAAAATAGTTAACTCCCAGTGGATTATGCATGAGATACATTTGGAGTAACACATGTGGTGATGATGATACGACTAGATTTAGATTTGTGAATCTGCCAAAAATAGTAATCCTTTAAGCAAACAGTTCTGCTTTTGTTTTGGAACTTGATTAGGACTGTTACCATCGCATCAACCGGATATACTGGAACAGTGGGGTTTAGTTGAACTTAGTTGTTCTATACATGTTATCATCATTTCTTTACATTGAATTGTGAAACCTCTTAAAATGAGTAATCCATTGTTTACTTAATACCCTACTTGCTTTGTTGCTGAGAGTGAGAAAAGAACACTGATACCTCTTTCTGTACAAATGTTCAATATTAAACAATGGCCAGGATATGGTAAGGCTAGCTTAGCTTAGCTTAGCATAAAGACTGGAAACAAGGGGAAACAGCTTGTCTGGCTTCGTCTAAGAGTAGCAAAATAAGCCCTTCTACAGCTAACACCTTACATCTTGTCTGTTAAATCCGTACCAAAACCAAAGCGTAAAAAGACAAGCTGTGGTTTCACAGATATCATGTGTCGGACTATTGCTTGGCTGTACACAGCTAGCTTGGTGTATTTTTGTGCGAAACTAAGCAAACATTTCCTGGCGGAAGCTTCATATTTAGCTTACCAAAATGAGCGTGTTATCCATCGTCTCAGCTAACTCTCAGGAAGAAGCTACACATTTCAACCAATTCCTCTAAGCTAATGTAAGTTAGGCTTAACACTATCTTCAGGGTAAGAAGTAGAAATCCCAATTTAGGGAAACAATTAAGTGACCTTAGACAATAAGGTTTACTTAGATCCAGGTTGTGGTACAAAATAAATGTTCTTCAGTGAAAGTTATCCCCTAAACCAGTGGTTCCCAACCTTCCGGGGGCGCCAAAGATCGCAAGGGGGGCGCCAGGCCTCAGATGATTTGAGGCCAAATATCATATTTAGACTGGTCTGCCCCTGGCTCCGCCTCTCCACAGGTGTTTCCAATTCCACTTCACCCGTTATAAGGAGAAACCGCAGGAGAAGGAGGCCGCCTATCCCTATGCCGGACGACTCTGTCTGTGGACATTCTCGCTGCTCTTTCGGATCTGTAGACCTCTTTTTGTTGTGTGTTAATATGTGGAATCTGGAGGACCTTAGTATAGTTTTTCACGGCTTTATTTACCCGTAGTCTTTTGTTAGATCTCTGGGTAGGGGAGCGAAGCTCTGGGTCCTACGGCCCGTGGTGTGGCTGGCCCAGGCCCCCTTCTTCTTTTTGTTTGTTTTTGCCAGTCCTCCAGACCTCATTCTTTGGCCGGTTGGCCCATGTGAGTAACGGCTGTGCTTGTAAATAAACGATCGCCGTTAAATACTGGATGTTTTGTGTATTTTTCTTTTATGTTGCGGGTCTCCCCACGAGCCACTACCATGGAGTAGGGGGCGACCCGTAACAAGCTATTATAGGCATAAAAAGACAGAAATGTATAATTATTTCTTTAATAGAAATGTTGCTTCTGCCCGTAAAGTGTCCAAACCAGGCTTTTCTGGATAAGCGCATTTTTAAAACTAGCCATTGTCCATGCCGGTTTCAGTTGGATTATTTGACACAGTTGCTCCAATCAGATCGGTCTCCTCCATTTTGTAGATTTACGATTTTTGAATCCACATCAGCAAAATACGGTTTACTTTGAACATGTGTTTTAAACAGTTTAATCCCTTTGTGAATTGTTTCCACTTGCGCTGTCCTTTAATTTCTTCACACAGCGGGAATCCAAATTAATTAATCCTGAGTCTAATAACCATCAAAGTCACTCCAATAGTGCTCCTTAATTACGCTTTCATCCTCCTTTAACAAAATACTTCACATTCATCCAGTTTGTGACAGTAGTTGTAGCATTTTTGAGACTTTTAAACTTTAATTACCGCTGTTGCGCCCCCCCCCCTTGTGTGTGTGTGTGTGTGGGGGGGCGCAACTTCCAACAGGAGTCATTTGGGGGGGCTCTTGGGAAAAAAGGTTGGGAACCCCTGCCCTAAACTATTTCAAAACTTTTGTGTTTATTCTCTGATTCACTCCTGCTGAGAGGGGAAAACATATTTCTTGCTGTCTGTACTAAAGTAGGAGGAACATGTGAAACTTGGGTCGTCTGCTGCTGGTTTGACAGCAAGCTGAGCAATGACTCCTTCCTGCGTCATCACTTCCTCCTCACTATGCTGAGGAATCCACCTTCCACTGTTCCAGCTGGGGAAATATTACATGTTGTTGTGAAGAGGATGATGGGAGCACAATATTTTCCGCTGACAGTCTGAGAGTGTGAAGGTATGCCGCAAGGTAAAGAACACTCTTACATTGGACACGTTCAAATTGCATTGCTCTGTCAGAAAAAGTAGCAGCACTTCTTCCTGAGAAAACGTAATACTGTGAGAGCTTCTGTAAGAGAACGAAAACAAAAAGCCAGCTGTGACCTTCCAGCTAACAGACACATAGACAAGAACCAAGGGGTCAGATTGCCACCAGACAGACAGGGAAACAGATAGATAGATACAGGGCGAGGGTGTAGGCTGCGCACTGACCTTGCAGCTACAGTAGCAGACAGTTTTGGGAGGCCTTTGGTTCCAGACACACACAGACAGGGAGGGGTACAGTTAGCCACTGTGCAGAAACTTCATATCTGGAAACAATTAGAGCAGTTAGGAGCCCCTACCAGCCTGTTTCTTTAATGCACAGTACAATTCTATCAAGACTTTAGTGGGAACTATTTGCCATCCTAATGACCAAAACCACCAGTCACAAAAACACAGTTCATATTCCATCAACATCTTATAAAGCAGCAGCTCGAAGTATTGTCTTTTCAATACTTTATTTAGTTAAGAACACATTTGTGTTTACACTGACAGCCCAGCAAAAGGGAAAGCCCTCAAAGAGTAATATTTTCACAGCCGCGTATAAAGGAACAGTCCTCCTCGCGCTAATCGCTTACCCTTTTGTTAATTTTGATTAGTCATCTGAGAACGGCGTTCCCTTTCACAGCTTTCAGCATTAACAACCAGAGGACAAGTCTACTGTTGACTTTGAGTGTTCTTTCAGTCAGGATACCACGCAGACGCTGATTTTGCCAAAGATCTGACCGGGTTAAGCCAAAACTCCAGCAGTGATGAGAGGCTCATTGCACACTTCCCTAATAAGAGCGCTTGTGGCTTAAACATTGTTATGTCAAATTGTGTTAGTATGGGAAGCTAAATCTGTGGGCTGGTTTTATGTTCAAACCACATAAATAATATGGTTTGAAGTTTAAAAATGTGTGCTATTAGTCATACAGATGCAATAGTAGTAAAGTACAATTACATAAGGGCAGTAGACAGTGACCAGTTCTGAACCCTTTTTCATTGATCATCCAGTGAGGTTGTGCCACATGTGATGGTGACAAAGTAATTATATAAATATTTAATTAACAAATGGACATAGTAATTGCAGAGAGTGAAAGTGATCTGTATCTCTGCCGCTTCAGATTTTGTCGATCAAATTTGTGTAAAAAAACGTCAACAAATTCTGTTCTGTAACTTTTCCTTTTTGCACACTTAAAAGTTATAATCAATTTGTATCATCTGACGGTGTTGATGTGGAAGAGGTGGCTAAGATTGTCACATACAGTATAGAGGCGACTCACTATTAAAGAACTTTACTGTTTTGGTTCACTTTACCAAACTCTTAAGTGTTTTGGTTAGCTGCATAAGTCAGCAGTTTTTTTGCAAAGAAGCCCCAATAAAGCCACGTGCCAAGCCCCACACTGCAGATATACCCATTAGCTACGAGCTGGGTAACAAAGTGTAGCTTTAACAGGGTTTTACAATTGCTTACATTCTTTTGTGTAATCTGTGGGCACATTAACTCAACACAATTAGCACAACATCCGTCTGTTGTGAACAATACCATTAACACGATTCCTGTTGTTTTCACACTTTATGCAGTCAATTAACACACACAAAAAACAATGTTCAAACCTTCAACACAGTAAAAACCCTCCCCTGCAACTACGATGCTCAAAAACAGAAAGACCTGATTACTATTGTGATGTAACCTATTATAGAAACATTAAGAAGTGGCTAATTTAGTGTAAGTTTAGTAAAAAAAAAAATATATATATTTTTAAATCTTTTTTTATCTTTAATATTTTTTGTATGCATTCTTCTTAGTTAATATTAAACTGTCTTTGGCTCTTTTCTGATGTAACAAATGTACATTTCCCCTCGGTGGGACGAATAACGGTATTCTGATTCTGAAAATAGACTGCCAGAGGGGATTAAGGCATGCCAAGCATTTCTATCTAAAACAGAGCTCAAATGAGAGTGACATGCTGCAAAATGTCAACAAGTTTGTCATGTCAACCTAAGATACATAATACAAACAATAGATACTAACTGGACCTTGAAGAGATTGTTTCCAAGGTTAAAAAGTACACTTTGAAGCTCAAATGTATCCACTACGACTGTTAGAATGAGCAAAGAGACACAATAAAATTACAAACTACATATTTAGTGCCCTTTAAATAAACTTCCCAGTTAGTTGGTATGTGTATACTGTTTGTAAGGGGACTAAGCAGCTTAAATCTGGTAAACAGCATGTAAATAATTGGTATGTTTGATTGAGGTTCAGTAAATGGAGATTTATGTCACTGGCAGGCAGCTGCTAACTAATCAGAAAACAGTCAACAAGCTCTGTAGCAGGAACACTCTGTTTCTCACCGTAGACCAACAAACTGTAAACAAGCTCTATATGAAACTGCATGAGTAAAGTTCTCCCGCTGACAGCTAAATAAGCATCCAGTAAAACAGACATACACACACTTTCAGGACCAGTTTGACATCTCCAGCAACCTCGGTATGAGTATATGAATTCAAATGTAAGCCTTTAAAATGTCTAATGATAGAAAAACAGTGTGAGTTTATTTGATGTAAAGGAATGTTAATGTTGAAGTCTTGACCCGCATCGCTGCACATCACGCCTCGAAACACCTGTCTGGGAAGCAGAAACCCACAAAGCAAAATGTCCGTTTTTTCTCAGCTTGAAGTAACATTTACCTTGGCAGTGAATGAGACAAAGCAGCAGCGTGTGATTAAAGCCGATGTTTTCATTCAAGGCTTTTACAGGAAGCTAATTAGCTAAGGTATGCAGTCGTGTGCCAAGCTAATAGGGGGAAGCTGACATTCCTGCAGGGAAGCGGTGGCCTCAGAAAGCAGCAGAATATGTATTTACATTCAGGACCTACTCTGCCTGAGCCACAAGACATTCAATTCAAACACTTCACAACATGGATTTTCTAATTCAAATATTGAAAAAAGCTAGGATGTGGTCTGGGGCTGGCCAACAAGGTGAGTCAATTTGAGAACATTGAAAACCTGCAGAGTTTATTATGTCCTGTTGTGACTTGACCATAAAAGTGCCTTTGAGAAAGAAAAAAAAAAAGCATTGAGTGATTTTGGCACTTCAGAGACACACACTGCTACACATGTGTCCACTTACAGAAAATAGCTAAGTAGACCTGAATGTGCAAAACAGTGTAATGCACCAGAGGACAAAAAAAAAAATCACAGTAGCCTATGGAGCAATAGAAAAACACATGGATATTTCATTGGTCGTTGAAAAACCAAGTGATTAGCAGTTGTTCTGAGTTCTCCATCACCTTTAATCATTGCCATGTCATTGGCTGCTGGTTAATATTTTTCGGTGTGGAGTGCAAAAGAACCAGGCACATTGGCCGAAAGGCAGTCTCAGAACCAATTGGCTATTTGTCTGACGACCATTTTGCTTTTTTATGTTATTCAATCGATAACCATTTATAAAGATGAGATTACAGGTCCTCTCTCCATGTTAGGGTGCGTAGAAAAGGTAGGACCCAAAAGCAGTATTGACGAAAAATGAGCTTTATTAAATGAAGCTTAGCGTAAATTCTTTCAGGAAGACTGGTATACTTCAGTCCGCAGCTGCTTATAATCAGTTCATCACGGGCATTCTCTTTAACTTATTACATTCACCTCATTCTCCAGCAGCCAATCACCGTGCTGCAGCCAAACTTTAAAATTGTTCTCCTCTCTCCTGCAGTCAGCTGTGATTTCAGGTCGTCATGCTGCCGCCCGCCTCCTCCCCATCCACCTCCTTTCATCATATCCAGTGCCAGGAGAGCTAATCCAAAGACCTCATCACACCTCCCCTTCATCCCATCTCCTCATCAAATCCAGATCTTCAGCATCATCACCAGTGTCTAGACCCCGGGGGGTTCTCTATATGCTCACGGCTGCATTTCCCGCTTTAGATATACGATTTCAGGATCGGGGTCTAATCGCCAAAGACTTAACATTTATTATGTGACATGTGTCAATAAATGTTCTCGTACAAAATGAAGTCTCTCCTGATTAAAATAACAAAAGCTGTGGCAAAAAAGGCAGTATCCAAAATATCCAAAAAAACAAACGAGCAGCACAAGGAACACGGACCGTGGAAACATGGAGGGGAAACAATGAACAGACCTGGAGCACAGGGGAAGACTAGACTAAATACACAGAAGGGTAATCACAGGACAAGACACAGCTGGGCAGGGGAGGGAGAAACACAAGGGCAACAGGTGAACACAATGAGACAATCAGACACACCAGGGAAACTAACGACAGGGAGGAGGACCAGACAAAACACAAGGAGGAAGACCAAACACCGAATGAACAGACTTACAAAACCCATAACCAGACAGACAACACTAAAACCGTGACATAAACCTAGGAGTGTGACACTCCATACTCATTCCTTGCCTTTAAAGTTACTAATGGGACTGCAAACAAGGAACAGCACAAAAAAAGAGGAAGCCAGATATCTACTAGCTAAACGGGAACACCAAAAATATTGGTCATTGCCCCCACAGGCTACAGTAAATCTTTGTCAGACCAATAGCCGATTGGTTGTTCCACATCTAGGAAGACTCTAGGCAGCCACTACACTTGCTATACTGCAGGCTTTTTTCACAGCTGTCATTTTGGACGGCAAAGCACAGGTGTGACTAATAATATGAACAATCTGTCCCACTGAGTCATGACAGCGTGACAGAGCGAAATTAAAAATACAATGTTACCCTTTGATTCGTCTACTGTGGCATCTCGAACTCTTTACCTAAAACCACAACTACCATTTATGAATTCCTATTTATGTGGGGATTTAACAAAAAACATGTTTTTAAGTGATCTTTAGTTTTATTAGAAGGTATATTTTAGTTTGTATAAGCTGTTTCCCTATACTTTGAGTCTTTATGCTAAGCTAGGATAATGAACTCCTGGAGTTAAGACCGGCATTCATTTTACCATCATACTCCAGGCACAAAGCGAAACATTTTCAAGATGTTGAACTATCCATTAAAACAAACAGACCTCCAACCAACTGACAAGCTTCGTCATGCTTTATGTGCTCTACTTAAATGATTCCATTGTAGCAGCAGCACTGTGTGTGGCAGGTCCCACACTATATTTAGAAACACCTGTAAGGAGCAGATCATCTTTAGGGTCACGGGCACTATGTGACCCAAATATTTTGCCGTAAGAACTAAGTGTGCCGGGAATCATGTCTAAGATTAGAGAGGCTGCTGACCTCCAGCTGAGAGGTCACTGAGACAGAACAGAGGCCACCCTAGACCCACATGGAGATGTGTTTAGGTTCAGACCACCTGACTTCCACATCCATGTGTGTGGCAGTAAATCCACAGCTGAGATGAGTTTCAGCTGTTTGTTGAAAGAGAAACAGCCCAAATTCTCATCAGTGTCTCTAGTCTAAACACTTTCCAGGTTTTAAAAAGGCACTTTCCACTCTCCCTCTCTGCCTTTGACATTTAATCCAGCCATTAATCCCCCTTGTTATATCTGCACAAATGTTCCCATGCACTGCAAATCAAGTGCTGGGTTTCCATCTGGGAGCGTCTGCCAGTCGCAAAATGCTTTGTCCAAGATAGATGAAAGCAATATCTTCTCGCTTGTTAACACAGAATGGCAAATGCATTCCCCTGGACGTCCCTCACTAAATGATTTATGAGAACATTTGACCAAAAAATGCACTTCACCTTCCAACTATGCCCCTCTGACTTCTTACGGTCAATATATTATTCCTCGGCCCATTACCCCAAGTAATCTAAAACCCAGCTATTTCGTGCAGGATGTGCCGGAAAAAAGATTGAGTCTCATGCATGTTTCCAGTCTGAACATTTTCCACCACTTCGGGGCTTTAAATAGACACAGTTTCCATTTTGACAGTTCATCTGCCCACCAACGCCATTGTTAAATCTCAACAAATCATCCCAGGCTCCGGATCCATTATTATTTTCCACTCCTCATGGCCAGGCTTCAAAAAGTTTCCAAGACTTTCATCTCAAGTAATTGACCTGTCCCTTCTCCATTGTTAAATTTCAACAGATCACCATCCCATCCATTATAAAATATCTCTGTAAGTGTTTTTGCAGGCAGGCTCCTAAAAGAAAGCAACAATTACTTTTCCCTGCACGTATTATTTTGTTTGCCAAACTGGTAAAAAAACATATTGCAGATTAAACATTATTATTATGCACTTATTACTGTCTTGTCAGGGTTGTTCTTTTGGTCTGTATTCCTCATTTGTGGCCATGTCGATACAAATATGTGTGGTTAATTTGTCCACTGCACTGCTCGAAAGTCAACTAAAATGCCTCAAATGTCATTTACCGTAATGACAAAATAACTGTGTTTTTTCTGCAACCGTGTTGTTTTCCATTTCTCCAACCGTCGTTCTGCATGCAGGCAGCCCAAAAGTTCAAAGAGGCAAAAATATACAGGCAGGAAAATCATTTTGAGATCTTGGTTTCATGTTCAGTTTATACAGTGGTATATGGATGGTCGGTTTGAAGGCTAACGCCAAGGAACATTCCTCGTTTAGCCTGCCAGCTACCACTAATGGAATTTAGTTTAATGTGTACCAAAGCTTCCAATATGGACACAGTTTGGCAAAAACACACACTGGGTTTGCCTGGATACAAAAACACACATGCACACATATACTGTACATTAAAAAATACTACACTTATAGGCCCACGGTTACTGAACACACATAAACTGTACATTTACTTAAGTTGCTACAACCCCCATAAAGCCTAACCGTACATTTTAATTATTATAAAATGAATGAATGTGAGTTTTATTCCAGCAAATGCAGTCTAATACAGTACAGTATACGCATTTTATCTAAGTTTGCCTAATAAAGTAAATGTACATAAAAGTCCGCCAAAAACTGCAGCATGGTTTAGATAAATGTATCCACTAAAACTCACACCTCTTTTTCAAACTCACATCAAAAAGAAAGTACACATAACAAATCAAAGACAGATGATATTTTTTTAGAAACACTAAACTCAAAACTGTGAAATAAAAGTCTATATCTGGCCCGGTACGGAACAAAAATGCAGCCTCAGTACAGAGTGTTCAGTGAGACTGACTGGGCTTTTTTAAATGTTGATGTTTATCTGCCTATTTAGCTCTATAGTTGCTAGGGAGGTATGACGGCAGCTGCTCTGAATGGAGCAGTGTTTGTGTAAACAGCTAGAAGAGGCCTCCTCTGTGACGTCAGCATCAGGTATGAGCTCATCCACCATGGAGTGATGGAAGAACACACACAGGAGGGTTCAAAACTATATTCACTGTCCATTCCTGAAGGGGAGCCTGCTGTGGGCATATAAGAATGCACCGAGTCGGTCATCTCCACACATCCTGAAGTTCGAAACTCCCCAGCTGACACGGCTACCCTTGTGATGTCACACAGTAGCTATGAAACCAGTAGTGAAGTAATGAGGCTATAAGTGGGAGGCAGCAATGTGCGTAAACCAAGACTAGGATAGAAGGCAGGTCTTGACCTGGAATAACTACACGGGTCACATGACCGAAAAAACAGTATGATGGCAGCGCTAAATTAGGAATATCACTCTGTCAGCAAATTCTCAAGAGGCAGGAGGTGCTGAGGGTTCATTTTCATTTTGGAAAGATAATAAACTTGACACAATACATTAGAATGACATTATTATTATAGTTACTTATGCTGATGCCAGCTGTATTCCTGAGAATAATTGAACTCCCGGACCTCTCATTGCAATGCTTGAATGACCAGAAAGTAATAATTACTATTTTTTAGCTCTGCAAATCAATTGTAAGGGGCTAATACTTAGACTGTTTTTCTCTTGGATGGAGCTTTGATCAGGCACACAAATCGACACAGCTATACATAAACCTGCCCCAATGTTTAGATCCTTTTAAAACTTTAATTTCCAATGTGAAGAAAGCAAATATTCAATAAAAAATATTTTTCAAGCTCAAGTCTACTTAAGTTTTTCAGTGAGGTAAAAGATAACTATATTTGTATCATGATCTCCAACATGGGCCTTCTCATACCAAATTGTCAGCAAAAGACAAAAAGAACATCATACGCCATTGCCATATATAAAGTATGTATAATTTACATAAACTTTACATTGGAAATGTATTATCTTTTCAATTTACACACGGCATCTATTGCACGTCTGTCCGTCCTGGGAGAGGGATCCCTCCTCTGTTGCTCTCCCTGAGGTTTCTCCCATTTTCCCCTTTAAACTGTGGGTTTTCTCTGGAAGTTTTTCCTTGTACGATGTGAGGGTCAAAGGACAGAGGGTGTCGTATTGTCATACTGATATTCTGTAGAAACTGTGAAGTCCACTGAGACAAATGTAAGATTTGTGATATTGGGCTATATAAATAAACATTGATTGATTGATTGAATTTATTCTTATCAATGAGAGCTGAGACTTGGGACCTGAGCCGCAGGTCAGGCCTATGTCACGATCTGTCTGTATTGTATTTTGTCTTGTCTTTTTCTGTCTTTTGTTTCATGTTTTATTTTGAAAGGTCTTCACCTCCTGTCTTGCCTGTTTCTGGCTGCGTTGTGTCTTGTCCAGATCTGTCTTTGGTTTTCTGTCTGCGTTGTGTTTTGTCTTGTTTAGATCTGTCTGTGGTTCCCTGTCGTTAGTTTCCCTGGTGTGTCTAATTTACCCGATTGTGTTCACCTGGTGCCCCTGTGTTTTCTCCTCCCTCCTCAGCTGTGTCTTGTTTGTATGATTAGTCTTGTGTGTATTTAAGTTCTGGATTTTCTGTCTGTCTTGGTCGGTTCGTCTTGTGCAATGACTAGTTCTTCGGTGAGTGTTCTGTTTTTTCTTTGTTTGCATCGCATCGCATCGCATCGCCTAGCCTAGCCTAGCCTAGCCTAGCCTTGAAATGAGTTTTTTCAGTTTATATCTGCATTTGGGTCCTGCCTGCTTCACACACCGTAACATTACGAACCGACCAACAAATGGACCCAGCAGATGATCCATGGGAGGTAGAATTACAGCATTTTACCTTCTATCTGGCTTGCTGCTTCGATTGGTGGAAGGGAGCGTCCAGTGTTCGGCAGAAGAGGGCCGCTCTGGTAGAGGCGCACCGGTTGGCAGCAGAGAAACCATGTTTTGTGGAGTTCTTACCTGACTGGATTTTGGACTTCCTTTCAACATGTGATTCCCGGCCTGCTAGCCCCAGGCATGCTAGCCCCCTGCCTCCCAATTCCCAACCTGGCACCATACGCCTCGGTGGGTTCCATCTGAAGTCAACCCATGCTTCTGCCCCAGTTCCTGCTCCTGTCCAGGAGTCGTATTCCGGAACTCGTCTGGCTTATGGAGGTCCACGGAGTATTCAGGCGTCTGCTAAGAGAAGGAGTCGCAAGGCCAGGCTACCAGCCCGAGCCCCAGTGGTCATGGTTCCGGCTACAGAACCGGCCCACACAGCCATGGTTCCGGCCCCAGTTCTGGCCCCAGCAGCCATGGTTCAAGCCCCAGTTCTGGTCCCAGCAGCCATGGTTCCGGCCCTGGTTCCGGCCCCAGAAGCCATAGTTCCGGCTTCAGTACCGGCCCCAGAAGCCATAGTTCCGGCTTCAGTACCGGCCCCAGTAGCCATGGTCCCGGCTTCAGTACCAGCCCCAGTAGCCATGGTCCCGACTCCAGTTTCGGCTCCAGGACGGGCTTACCAGCCAACGCCAGCTCCCCGAGTCCTGTCGGCGTACCGGCCGACTCCAGCACCTCGTCTCCTGTTGGCTCTCCAGCCAACGCCAGCTCCCCGTGTCCTGTCGGCATACCGACCGACTCAAGACCCTTCTCAAGACCCCTCTCAAGTCATCTCTCAAGTTTCCTCTCGAGTTCCCTCTCAAGCCCTCTCTCGAGTTCCCGCTCGGGTGCCGTTGGGGGTTCCGCTGGAGGTCCTGCCGGCCCTATGTCTTGTCCCGTTGGAGGTCCCGCGGACTGCTCTCCTGCCGGGGGTCAGGCCAACCCCATGTCCTGTGCCGTTGGAGGACCCGCGGACTGCTCTTCTGCCGGGGGTCCTGCCAGCCCTATTTCCCGTGCCGTTGGAGGTCCCGCCGACTACTCTTCTACCGGGGGTCCTGCAACCCTATGTCCTGTCCCGTTGGGGGTCCCGCCGTCTACTCTTCTGCCGGGGTCCTGCCAATCCCTTGTCCTGTCCCGTTGGGGGTCCCGCCGACTACTCTCCTGCCGGGGGTCCTGCCAACCCTATGTCCTGTCCCGTTGGGGGTCCCGCCGACTACTCTCCTGCCGGGGGTCCTGCCAACCCTATGTCCTGTCCCGTTGGAGGTTCCGCTGGGGGTCCTGCCAACCCTGTGTCCTGTCTTGTTGGAGGTCCCGCTGACGACTCTTCTGCCGGGGGTCCTGCCAACCCTGTGTCGTGTTCCGTTGGAGGCCCCGCCATCTCCTGTCCTGACGAGGGTCCTGCCAACTCCTGTTCCTGTTCCGTTGGGGGTTCCGCCGACAACTCTTCTGCCGGGGGTACTGCCAACCCCTTGTCCTCTTCCGTGGGGGATCCTGCCGAGGCCTATCCCACCGGCTCCGGTTCCTGTTCGGCGGACACCGGGCTCTGCTCGGCCTCTGGAGCTGTCTGGTCTTCGCCCTCGAGCCCGGACCCCTGAGAGTCGCGGTCTTCGCCCTCGAGCCCTGCCCTCTGAGAGCCGCAGTCTTCACCCTCGATCCCGGCCCCCTGAGAGCCGCGGTCTTCGCCCTCGAGCCCGGCCCCCTGAGAGCCGCATTCTTCGCCCTCAAGCCTGGCCCCCTGAGGGCCACGGCCTTCGCCCTCAAGCCCGGCCTCCTGACTTTCCCGGCCGCGGTCATCGCCCTCATGCTCGGCCCCCTGACTTTCCCGGCCGCGGTCCTCGCCCTCATGCTCGCCCCCCTGACTTTCCCAGCCGCGGTCCTCGCCCTCATCCTCG
>NW_011369947.1:20767153-20806014 GCF_000735185.1 Notothenia coriiceps | reverse complement strand
TCTGCCTTGCCCCCGGGCCGTCCGCCCGAGATCCCTTCCTGGTCCTCTGCCGTGTTCCTGGGTTGTCAGCCCAAACCCGTCCTCCTGACCCCCTCCACCCACCCTGGTGGCCCCTAGTTTTGTGTCCCTCCTCCGGTCCTCCGGTCCCCCTCCACCCACGTTGTTGTTCTTTTTTATGTTTGTTGGACTGTTTTGGGACGTCTGGGATCCGTCCCTTGAGGGGGGGGGGTAATGTCACGATCTGTCTGTATTGTATTTTGTCTTGTTCTGTCTTTTGTTTTATTTTGAAAGGTCTTCACCTCCTGTCTTGCCTGTTTCTGGCTGCGTTGTGTCTTGTCTAGATCTGTCTTTGGTTTTCTGTCTGCGTTGTGTCTTGTCCAGATCTGTCTTTGGTTTTCTGTCTGCGTTGTGTTTTGTCTTGTTTAAATCTGTCTGTGGTTCCCTGTCATTAGTTTCCCTGGTGTGTCTAATTTACCCGATTGTGTTCACCTGGTGTCCCTGTGTTTTCTCCTCCCTCCTCAGCTGTGTCTTGTTTGTATGATTAGTCTTGTGTGTATTTAAGTTCTGGTTTTCCTGTCGGTCTTGGTCGGTTCGTCTTGTGCAATGACTAGTTCTTCGGTGAGTGTTCTGTTTTGTCTTTGTTTGCATCGCATAGCCTTGAAATAAAGGAGTTTTTTCAGTTTATATCTGCATTTGGGTCCTGCCTGCTTCACACACCGTAACAGCCCAATCGAGTTAGGGCAGAGAATCTAATCTTTACTCTACAAAAACAATCACTTGCAATGCTACTAAGTTAGCTGCTAAGTGGTAAACATAGGACAGCATTTTGCGAAAGAGACCATTTTCTCCTCTGCGTGCGAAACCAGTCAAAATTAGACTCAAATGTACGAGGTAGACACAAACAGGACCAAATGAATGCTTATGTTGCTCCATATTTATTTGATGTTTAACTAAGTTTTCTATCAAGGTCATTATAAACTTCACAAGCTGTTAATACGTAATTGTTCCGTTTACAAAATCAGTTATTGAAATATTCATTGAAATTAAGGCCAGACAGAGAGGCCCTATTTTGTTAATGTTTTAATATTGTTGTTTTATTGGCTGGAGATTTTATTATTGGAACACAACAAAAGATGAAACAATTTCCCAAATAGGTTAATTAATAAAAATGATTTAAAGCTGAATGTATTTCGACTTTCACATAAATCTTATGACAAAGTTGGTTAACAATGTAATCAGTGAATCCACTTATCACCAGCATACTTAAGATTCACATTCATTGGTTTAGACAATATGTTTCCAACAAGTGAAAGACTAGAAGACTAAGATTAAGGTCAGACAGTTTTCACGCAGGTATGTTCAACAACACCGACGCCAACGAGCACAAAGCTGAACAGACTCCCCTGACATTTGTATCACCACACAGTTCCATTACTGATTTTAACCCACGGCTATTCTTTTAAACAAATATCTTGCTCTATACTTAGCCTTGACATATCTGAGCCTACCACACACAGAGCCATGTTTCCTTTGGCCTCCGCGGTCAACCCATCCAGAACAGTGAAGCATGTGGCCTGATATTCAGAACAGGAAACCTTGAAAGAGTGAGCTCAGTGAAAAACAACCAGCAGACAAAACAACATCCAGATAACGGTAACTACACTCACAGTTGCAATAACAGTCACAAAAAACAGGAATCAACCTCTTTTGGCTCTCTGTTGACCTACTTTGTTTTCTTATAATCTTGCCATTGAAAGACTTCTTATTCATAAAATGTCAGTCAGACATACCTTTAATTCTTTAAATTGGCCAGACGTGATGCTATCTGTTCAAGTCAAAATTGAAAACAACAACAGAGTTTGACTTGATCTTCAAACAACTTCTCTTAACACGATTAAAGACATTGCCTGTGATGTAAAATAAGCTGAGAGAAACTCCATTATTCTGCATGGAAGATAAAAATGTCAAAGCCAAGTTTGAGTGTTTTGCAGCGTGGCCGGAGCACGTTCCTCTATCAAGCTGTTTCCTTTAGATATCATGGAGTGGAAGTTTTGGCCTTGGTGCTGTGATGACTAGACTGACAGCACACACACACACACACACACACACACACTTTCCCTGGTCTGTTTTGACAGACAAAATACTCCACACACACACTTTAACTCTGTGTTTTTCCTAGGTCAGACGTTCTAAAAGGGGTCCCTACTGTACGGCGGCAGCACAGACAGAGAACGTACCCATATTAGGAAAAGAGCTGACGTCCTTATATGGAAAGGCTTCCTCTGTAGTAACAGCCCTGTCTGCTGGCTCCTCTCTCACATTCCTCCTGCTCCAGGTTTCTCTGGGAGTTTTTCATTTCCGATTCCCTGGCTGAAGAAGGAGCAGGGCCGCCTTTCATAAGAGTCTCGCCTGGTGTGTGATCCCCCTTATGCAAAAAATACACAAACCTCCGTCTAGCCCCTTTCCTGCAATCCTCCACTCTGGGGTTTGATGTAGTAAAATAAGCCTGGACAGGGCACACCTGGCCTTTTTAAGTTTGTCATAGACTAAACCTCATTAGGCAGGTGACAAGCCAGAGAACATAGTCTTTGTTCCCGTAATATCTGCCCCTCATGCTTTCATGGGCCGTACTTTCACTCAAGTCGACTCAGGATTTTTAATCATCATTTGTCCTGACCCCTGGACAAAAAAACACCCAAGTAAAATCCCCAAGCTTTTGTTTTCAACCGAATCCTCCTTTTAGGTAAAGCAGTCTTATGCTGAATTCAACAAAGCTCCATTACGGGAAGAGCCATTACCTGAGAACGTTTTCTTTGTCCCTGAATACCTGCCCTGCATAACTTGGCAGGTCACTCAGCTCAGGTAGCGCAGGAAACAGACCATTAGGATCATCTTGTCAGATTAACTGCAGAAATTAACGACAGACATAGCAAATATTATTCCAACCATTTGCTAAATCCATTAGGTTAAGTGTCATATGACTTGTATCATTTATAAGTATCATAAATAAGGGAATCTGGATGAAGAAGGTACATATTGTAGGTTCTTCACTTTAATAGCTCTGCTACTTTAGTCTTCTCCTCCACTACATTTCACAGGCAGATATTATACTCCTTTACTACACTACATTTATAAAGATTTCGCTTAAAAAAGATAAGCCATATAATGCAAATCATTCTAAAAATATGAATGGATGGTTCCCAACCTCTTTTGCCCTGTATTAAAGAGATATTTCTGTTATATTTCAGATGCTGACATATGAACAATTGTTTGAATGACCCAATATTTCCAAAATAAGCAAAAAGAAGAATGAAATGTTTATAAACTGTGTATCAGAACCTTGTTTTTTCATCTTTCCCACTCAAAAGATCATCTCCCGACCCCTTGGATTTATCTTATGACCCTCAGGGGGGCCTCAAGCCCTAGATTGGGAAATACTTTACTGTACACACTGTAGTTACAACTAGCTCCACCTGGACCATTTATAATACTTAGAAAACACTTTGCATTGCATTGACCTACAAGTAATAACAATCTTACTGTGTATATACAGTCACTAAGGCCAAAAACAAGTATTATTATAGGACTTTTAATAAACAGTATTTTTTACATTATTGTATAGCTGTTACTTCATTAACAGATTGAAATGCTTCTTATCTTATCTGTATATCCTAGGTATCATACAAAAGGAGCAAAGAGAAGTGTTTGTGAACCAAATGCTTCACTCCTGCTGCACAAGAGATCATAGTATGCTCATAATGTGTTTTCATATTTAGTGCTTAAAGCTGCAGTTCAGCCACTGATGTCAGTGCACAAAAATGCCATGGCGGTGTCCAAGATGTAACCACAGGAGTACAGAAGACAAACTAACAGGAGGCAGGCAGCGGGGGCCAAGCACCTTGTTAGATAAGCAGCTCAAGTTAATGAGTCAAATGAACTTCCTTTCCCTAACAGCATGCTGCTAATGTGTTAAAGTCTGTGCGCCTTTGAAGCTGAGGAATGCTGTAGTGGGCTTACAGTGTTAACCACTCATCACACATCAAGCATTTTTATTTATCCGTCTCATGTGGATTCATCTTTAAGAGTTTTTTTACTTTTCTTCTTTCATTCAAAGCTTTTTGTGCCTTCACTTTTGAACTGAGCTGAAAAAAAATGTTCTTCATCTTTTTTTGAAATTAATATTTATAGGTACCGGCTGTCTGTTTGTGAAGTCAGTCTCCAGGAATTCCCAGTGTGGGGTCCCAGGCCTCTAACCAGACTTAACCTCCCATTCCAGATGAAAGCCCGCTCTGAGAGAGAGCCGGTGTTGTTTGGCCGAGCAGCAGAGCCTTGCCTTCAGACAGCAGGAATGTGGGATGTCTGGAGTGGGGGTCAGGAAGCGAGGAAAGAATGCCAAGTATGTCCATGTTTGTCCAGGGCTGGCTCTCCATTCAGCCCCCAGTGACGTGCTACGAGGGCCAGCGAGTATAAAGGGAGCCGGTCTCCGCAGTCAGAACTCAGATCAACTCCTTCTACCGAAGCTAACCTCTAGCTTTCACCAAGAGAAAGAAAAGACTGTGACCGGAGCTGAAGAGAAACTCCACGAGACAACAGATCAACTTGATCAGAAACGGTTTCTACGGCTCAAACTCTGAGACTAACGGAAGACTTTCTCAACGAGACTTAAGGAAAAAATCTATTTCTACAAGGAAGAAAAGATGTCCGCTGGAATGAAGAAAATGATTTTGCTGCCTTTCCTGTGCATCATGCTCTCACACATGGTAAGTCAAAAACAAATTGAGAATTACATCTCACTGCTGTTCTTTTTAAACTTTTAATATAGTCTTAAATTCAGTCTTTAAACTCTTTTCATAGTGACAACATGTTAAAATGACTGTGTTCTCTATGTGCTGGATGTGAAACTATAACTTTGAAACACTTTGTGGAGATGATATTTAAACAAGTGTATCTGTATGTGTTCAGGCTGCAGGTCAGGAGTGCAGCAACCAGTGCTCGTGCCCCTCCACCACCCCTCAGTGCCCCCCAGGAGTGAGCCTCGTGCTGGACGGCTGCGGCTGCTGCAGGGTGTGTGCCAAACAGATGGGAGAGCTCTGCACTGAGAAGGACCTCTGTGACCCCCACAAAGGCCTCTACTGTGACTTCGGAGCCCCCATTAACAGACGCATCGGAGTGTGCACAGGTGAGCCATTGACATTTGTTTTTCTGCGTCGCCCTGCTGTAGATCATTATCTCTCCTTTTAAAGTTTGAACCAAATCATGACCTTTCCCTTGTCGTTTACCCCTAACAGCTCGAGATGGAGCCACCTGTGTGTTCGGAGGCATGGTGTTCAAGAGCGGAGAGTCTTTCCAGAGCAGCTGCAAGTACCAGTGTACCTGTCTGGATGGAGCTGTGGGGTGCGTCCCACTTTGCGCAATGGACGTCCGCCTGCCAAGCCCCGACTGCCCCATGCCAAGACGCGTCAAGGTGCCCGGGAAGTGCTGCGAGGAATGGGAGTGTGATTCTCCCAACAGACACAGCTTCATGGGCTCTGCTTTGGCCTGTAAGTTCTCTTTTGAGCACCCGAAAGTGTAGTTAATTCAATGGACTTTACATAAAGAGGAGGCATTATCAGATGATGTTTCTAATCCAGTGTTTGCTCCTGTGTTTACAGCTTACAGAGAGGAAGAGACCTATGGCCCCGACCTCTCCATGATGAGGGAGAACTGCCTGGTTCAGACTACTGAATGGAGCGCGTGCTCTAAGACTTGCGGCCTTGGGGTCTCCACCAGGGTCACCAACGATAACCGCGAATGCCGCCTGGAGAAACAGAGCCGGTTGTGTATGGTGCGACCATGCGAGTCACAGCTGGAGCAGAGCATTAGGGTGAGTTTTTGTTCAAAAGCACTGCTTTCAAAACCTCAACAGAGTCAAAGTGAAATGGCAAATACTCAAAGAATACTTAACTAAGTTGTGTTCCCTCTTCTTTTACTCCTACAGAAAGGGAAAAAGTGCATCCGTACTCCCAGACTCTCCAAGCCCATGAAGTTTGAGATCTCCGGCTGCACCACCACCAAGTCCTACAGGCCAAAGTTCTGCGGCGTGTGCCTGGACGGCCGCTGCTGCACCCCCCACAGAACCACCACCCTGCCCATGGAGTTCAAATGCCCAGATGGACAGTTCATGAAGAAGCACATGATGTTCATCAAGTCCTGCGCCTGCCACCACAACTGCCCCGGCGAGAACGACATCTTCGAGTCAATGTACTACAAGAAGATGATGGGAGACATGGCATGAGCCACTTAAAGAACAATCGCAGCTTATGACTTGAAAAACAAAACTCCATCTCATTTTGCAGCTCATTATATATGTCTATGTTTTATTTTCTCATTGTAAAAGTAGTCCAGACACTTGTCTAAGTGTCGGTGTTTTTTGTACGGCTGGCGCACATCAGCCCATAGACTCAGACAGAGGGTTGCATAGCAGCTCCGAGAGATTTCTGCACTATAACTTCTATTTTTGACAAACCTACTGTCAGGTTGCTGCCCATTCCCCTTGAAACCCCTTTAACAGACCCGTCCTTTTTACTGTATTTTGTATATCTTATCTAAACCATGACCTCCTCTCTAAATGAGGTGTCTAATAACTCCCCCCACCCTAAGAGCCCCGACCAAACCTGGAAACTCTAAGCAGCTGTAGACCACAGCGGGCCAGTGTTCCCCTGAGCAAACAGGTCTGAATGTGTCCTGTGTGCGTGCGTGCGTGTGTGTGTGTGTGTTTTTGCCTGTTAGCACAGGCCTGAATGTCGGCCTTGTCTGCGCTGTTCACCTTGCTCCAGAGTAGAGGAAAGGTCAGAGATCCGACCAGCATGTGGATGAGAAAGCAAGCAGCGTGCTGAGTTTAAGGTTAGATAAGGAACACAGTGGGCTTTGCCATGGCACTGAGAAAAAAAGAAAAAAAAAGACGACTGTTACCGATTCAGGTCAGAAGAAGGTAACCAAGTGTCTATTTTGCACAAAAATAGAAGAAAAGACTGGAAGAATTGTTATTTCATTCCTTTTTTATTGTTGATGTGTAAATAATGTTTATATTTGTACAGTTTAAGTTAATTTAAAAGCAGCATTTGCTCTGTGCTTCCAAATGTATCAATAGTGTATTTTTTACTATTTTATTGAGAAGTGTGACAAAACTGTTACATGTTTCACTTTGTAGCTGGAAATAAAATGTTATATATTTTTATACAAATGTGTTCTCCGATCTTTCTGTCTTCAGCTTTGACACACATCTCCACTTTGGTCCATTGGATGTGTTACAAATAATTTCAAACTGAGCATTAAAGGTAAATGCATCACATCACAACGATCTGCATAACTAGAACCTTTTAATGTTTAATATTTAAGTGCTAGTATGAATTATGGATTAATTAACTGACTGATGTTAATATCACTCAAGTATTAGCATATGAGTTCATCAGCAGGGACTTTTCCTTATGATGAAGCATACAGATGGTTTTATTGCCACCACAGGAGTTACATGTGTTGGGTTATTGTTCCACTTTCAACTAAGTTCATTTATTTTATTGTAATGCATTATTCAGTAAATAAAAACGTTATAAAACACATAGAAAACATACATGATGCACAAGATCGGTGGCTGTTGAAATGAACCTTTATATGTTAGCTAAACTAAAAGAGGGTGCTTAAAATGTATTAGCCCATGTTTGATGCAAGGGCTTCATACTTTTCCAACAGTATACTAGCAATTGCATGATTTAAAGTAATTAATAAGAAAAATAAAAATGTTCAAGAGAGACTGTGGTGGCCTTTAAGATGTCCCTCGCTGACAGCACTCACCTTTGGAAAAGAGCATCGAGACTGTCTAATGTCGCCATCTGGTGCCCTTTTCAACGTGCTGTCATGGACTTCTTTAAATACGATTTTCAGCTTGTTTTGACATCCGTTACATAAATATTAATAAGGAGCAGACCTTTACAGCCTTACATAAATCTTGCTGTTCCACAGTTGTAATAGTTGGTTAAACAATATTTATATAATATGTCTAACAATGTCAATCCTAGCTTCTCTTCCCATCTTTTAAATGTTTGCTTAGTGTTTGATGTTAATCATGAATAAGTACTACCTTTTAATTGATGTGATTTTTTAGCAGTGCCATAGCATATCATGAAGGAAAACCATGTTTAGACTGTGTATTTGCACATATGTGTTAGGTTAGTACATACTGTCCATGGACACAGTTCCTAACAGTTTTCAGTCTACAGCAGCTATATTTATTCAAGCTGCCAGAGAAAGCAGAACTTTCTGTTGCATTTCCTCCTCTGCCCACACTCTATTCTTGTCTCTCCTCAATCCAGTTTTACTTCAGCTGAAGAGCTCTCAACATTTTTTACCGTCCAAATGCAGAGATTATTTTTAATACTGCATTTTATGAGTCCAAATGCTGGCTCTTTCTGCTTAATAGTAGCAACCAATGAATAATTTAACACTGACGCTAAAACTAAAGGTTAAATGATGTTGTCTTTAATGTTCTGCATGTACAGTGTGATGATTCATACTCTCAGCGTCTTCGCCCACAAACACACAGGTGCAGACTGTATAGTGTGATTTTTTTACGAGAAGTTCATTATGTGCTGTGAGTAAGAAACACAGTATAGTATTATGTTAAACAATTTCATTTAATTGGTCTTTACTGTTTTCTCTTTATTTTTGTGATGCAAGTGACGCCAAAAACGTACAGTTTTTTTTACAGTTAAACAATCCATTGAGATACCTAGACGGTTGTAAATGGGTCAGAAAGCCGAGTTTATTGTAATAACTCTTTTGCAATTATTTATTTCATTAAAAAGACGCATTAAAAGGAATGAATAAAACAAAGATTTCAAGTTAAACTATTCAATTTATTGGTTTTCTTACATAAATGAATTACAGTTCATCATCTTCTAAAAATGTTCACTTATTGCCTTGGCATGATTAGAGTCATCTGTATCTGTAATAAGTAAGCATCTACATCTTCATATCTGTCCCCCAAGGTAAGCATCCCAAAAAGAGCTCTGTACATGTATACATGCCGCTACTGTACAACCTCACCTTGTCTGTGTGTTTCAACCTGCATATGCCTCAACACAAATCCAATTGCTGTGTTAAAATAATTTTGAAGCAGGCGAGATACATTATGCAAAAAAAAGCTGATTGTCAAAGAAAAAAGGGAAAAACATGTTGTCAATCTACTGACAGAGGGGTTTTTCCTTCAGGAGCTTTGCTGTGTGCTCGGAATATTTGTTATGCATGTGTTAGAACGCACAGAACTTGTGCATCTGTTTGTTTTTTAGTATGCAAGTCTTACTGCTATGTGCATCTACTGTATTCTAATCTATGCGAGGGAAAGGAGGACACAGAGGAGGCCGCAGCTGTGTGGAGCAAGTGGGCATCCTCTGGAACAATAGCGAAAGATAACAAAATCTTGTCACATACTCAAACTCTCTATCTGTGTAAAACAGGCAGCCGATGAAGCGGAGGAGGACGAGGGGGCAGAGGAGGTTGCGATGTCAACTTTTTTTAAACCAATCTCTCTCTCAGCCTCGCCGCATCTCATGGAGTTTCTGGGCAACATTTTCCAGCTCTGACTCGATGGCTGCCAGGCTTTCAATCTCTGGCTCCTGCCGAAATAATGAGGGGAGAGCAAGTAGGAAAAATATTCAGCAAACAATCATGTATTTTCTTTAACAAAAGCACTAAAAGTATTTAGACACAATCAGTTGCCATTCATTGTTGTTTTGGCTGTTAGCAAGAACACCATATCACCCGAATCGCCTCCTTTAGCCTCATACTATTGCAACCAGCCACCAACTGTTACATATTATGTAACAGTTGGTGGCTAGTAAGACAAGCCCAGTATGATAAAACTTGCTGTCAAGCAGCGGCTGCGCCATTTTGTATGTTTATGGGATTTAAACTGTAGGAGATATTCTGCTTCATTATTTGTTTGTCAGTTAATCACAGAAACCTTATCAGTGTTTGGGCTTGAGCTAGCAAACCAGCTACATGCAGCTACAACAATTGCTAGTGAGCCTTGGAATGTAGAAAATCTAATCATAAATAAAGTAAAATTAACTAAACAGTTTAACGACTTGGGAAATATGTTTATTTGCTTTCTAGACAAAAGTTAAGTGAGATGATAGAATCCACTCTCATATCTGTAGGCTAACTTTCAAGCTAGCTCAAGAAGCTGTTAGCTTAGCTTAATTTAATGACTGGGAACAAGGGGAAAGAGCTAGCTTGTCTTTGTCCAAAACCCCCTATAACTTCAAATTAAGTTTTCTAACTTGATATTCAATAAGTTACATATAGTTGTTAAATCTGTAGAAAATGTTTAAAAAACATGTGCAGATTTACAAAGTAGTTATCAAGAAAAACAAGATATACCATGTTAAAATATTAGCATAAGCGAGAAAACAGTTAGAGTTTGCTACACTTTGACAGAGCCTGGCAATCTGTTTCTGCCTTGACCCGGTCTTTTAGCTAAATGAAGCTAACTTGCTGCTGTCAGTAGCTTCACATTCACTACACACAGTAAAGTGGAATCAATCTTCTATCTAACTCGCAGGAAGAAAGCAAACCAATTTGTTTCCCAACAAGTTGAACTCTGTATTAATTGTAGCTGCTTGACCGAGCCCTAACACTTGTAAGGAGATAAAGGGGTGGATTGCACACCTCTATCTTCCGGCTGCCGCTCCCCTCCTCCTCCAGCCCCCTCCTCTCCTCAGGTGTCCTTCTAGCGATCATCTGCAGCTCCTTCTCCTCTGGAGTCTCATGGGTGTTTCTCTTCTTCTCCTCCTCTTCCTCCGTGAGCTCTTGCGAGTGATGTGGCACCTCCTGTTCTGTGTTGAGCTCCTTTCCGACTGCTTTCTTCCTTAACGCCAAAGCCTTGCCCCTTTTGGTCCATCGCTTCAGGCCCCCCTCCTTCTTCATCTCGCTTTCATCCTCTTCCTGTTTCTTCTCTGGTGCAAATCTCTTGACATCGTCCCATTCTTCTTCAACAAAGGTCTTCTCTTTTGATTTGAATCTGGGAGCATCTCCCTTTTCACCAGATCCAGCACCTGAATATGAAAATAAATAATGATTTTTTTTTACTGTGACACTTCACTACAGCAGTCTCATACTCTCCAACATCAGCAAGATTCCACTTCTCCTAATGAAATATGTCTTGCCAGCTGGCAGCTCTGCTTTATGAGAACTAAAAGCATGGCTGGGGCATTTAGATGACTTGGCAGAGGCTCACTTTTAGAGAAAAGGTATTTCATTGTATTTTGCCATTTTAGCTCAGAGAAGAATAATCCCTCTGTTAATCTGTTGAAAGGTCTGGAGATTAAAACCACATCTTGATTTCAGTCTCGACATAAGGATAGAGAGTAAGGTTAAGTAATCCAGCTGTAACTAGCTCATTTGAATTCTGGGACGTGCAGACATTTAATCATCTCTGTTGGTGTGCTGCTGTCAGTTTGCCAGCCTGTTGGCCCCCTCCCCTGTCAGGGGGCTGATTTCATCATGCAGATGGAAGCACTTCCATCAATCACACAGTCCTGTGGAGGCAGGCGGTTTCAACTACAAAGCTTTGCACTCTCCCTATCTAAAGAGTCGGCTATCTGCCTTTGGTCAACTTTCTTGCATATTTTAATTAGCTTGGATGTAATTATTCTTGACATAAAAACACAAGATTTGAATGGAAGTGAAAACATCAAGATCTAAATATTCCTGTTTCCTGACATATCTTTTTTTTTTCATTTACATTTTTTTGTTTCTTTCACTCCAACAGAAATGATCTGCAAACATTAGAGAGGCATACAGTAAGTAAACAGGACATGTCTACGTGCCTTCCTTCTGCTTAATCACGTGTTCCTCCTCTGAATTTGCTCTCTTCTCTTCTTCTTCTTTCTCCCTCTTCTCAGCCTTGCCCTCAGTGGACTCATCCTCAGACTCGGAGGCGTGACTTCCTGGGCTCTCGTTCTTTTCCCTCTTCTCTTTCACCTCTCCAGCGACGTGATTGTCCTCCTGTGACTCTCCATTTCCCCGGCTGTCCTCCTTTTCTTCCTCTCTGTCTCCATTTCCATCCCTCTTCTTCTGGGACAGGATGGATCGTTCACCTGGGCCTCCTAAAGCCTCCAACATGGATCGATCTGAAAATGGGGGGGGGTTTAATTTACTAAAGAACATTGATTTTCCCGTGAGGGTAACGGAAGGTGCTTACACAAAGCACAACAGTTTATTGACGATGCCACTTCATGTCGTACCTTTCAAATCTGTGTGCTTTTACTTAATGGAGTGGGTAAGTATGTCCGGCTTTACGTGACAAAATAAAATAGTTTGATGCTTTAATGTGTCTGCCTTTCTATTTAACAATAAAAACAGAAAAAAAGATGCACAAATTAACTGATTGTTTAATAATAGATAGAAAAATGCCAATTTTGAGGTTCCAGCCTCTTAAATGTTAACATTTGTTTTGTATTATTGTAAAATAAATGTTGCCCAAATGAAACAACTTGAAGACCTCATCTTGGGCTCTGGTAATTAGTAATAGCGTCTTTTGTTCACAACAAATAATCAAAAGGTTAATCAACAGTGCAAAACATTACAGTAATATCACCCTAACTAATATAAGCCGCTGACGCTATCTGACACCGTGTGAGTTAGTGGCAATGAAAAGCTTTCGTTAGCAAGTAATTATACATTACAAAAATGGATCACAATGTAATATAGGTATTACCTTTTTTCTGTTTTCATCGTTAAGCTCAGATGTTTGTGACAATGACAAAATAACATTATACTGTAAGCCTTTTTGATTAGTAGCTACTTGTTCTAATGGAGCTTAGGAAGAATTGACGGTAATGTCTCTCCGGATATCTGCAACACTTGGCAACTGACAAAACAATCTCGATGGATAAATACTACTGTCCCTTTAAGGTTCGCTGTCAGAAAACCAACAGGATCAGGAATGGGCAACCTTATTAGTCATTGCTGTACTTTGTATACTCTCCCACTGTGTGCTTTACAGGTAGTATGCCACTAAGTAAACAAAAAGCCATGTGTTGTCAGGTGGGAGCACCTCAGGGTTGTTCTGATTCTTTCAACAGAGAGCATCAGCAAAGTTAAAATGAACCTCAGCATATCTCCTCTGTTTGTCAGCCCTGCTTTGCTGGCAATATAAAATAGGGAAATAATGAAAGTGATGCATAATATTTGACAGCTGGTGCACGTTTTAAATGCTGATAAGAGATCATCCTGAAAATGTAGGTGACTGAAATGAAAAGAAAGCGTAATGATGCAGAAGGTATGAGTCTGAACCTATGCAGAAACTCACCAGCAAAATCATCCGCAGTCTGAGGAGACCGTGTGGCTGGTTCAGCTGTAGCATCTCTCTGCAACAGAGCTCTCTCCTGACCACCTAGAATGAAAATGAATTATTGAAGCATCCTGTTTTCCACATGTAAACAAGCACCCGAACAGACGTGCTGTGTGATGTTTGACTCACCTCGAACAGCGATCTCCTGCAGCTCCTTCAGAAAGTTATGATGTCGTAGAATGGAAACAAGCCTGTCATCTGCGTAGAACACATACATACGGAAATACACATCAAAACGCAGGCAAATGAGTGGTGTGATGTCCCACTTTGGAAAGAAAGACAGCTAAGGGGTGAAACAGAGGTGTGATTCGTTCCCCTTCACTTATTCAAAGGACTCAGCAACTTGCTTCAGAGGTTCGTCACAGTTAATTGCCCACAAATGTACTGCTTTCAAAGCAAGAGCACAATGAGTCATTCGGCCCACAGAGACTCCCTGAGAGAAGCAGCAGTGAGCATTGGACTTTTTTGCTGACCCACAAACGGCACTGCACACAAGCACAAAAGAGACGACTACTGTACAGCGCTGTGCTCTGATAACAGAATCTGTGATCTGTTTTTCGATCACTTTGACTCCCCCTTTTCTCTCCCTTCCCTCTTGGCATCCCTCCGGTGGAGTATTGTTTCCCGCTGTCAGTTACAAAGATTGGTGAGTAATGCTGCCATTGATTTTTTACAACAAGGGCAGCATGAAGGTAATTCACCGGCTATGTAACTGAATACTTAACTCAGTGCTAGAGACCCTGCTGCATTAAAGGGAGAGGGGGTTTTATACCTGGCAGCCATCGCGTCAATGCATTAACCTTATGATGTGAGCGGCATGCTCTCCATGAAACATAATAAAGATGGTCTATGGTTAACATAAAGCTGTACACATACATCACCTTCATTTATAGATACAATAAGTAACATTGAGGACATGCCAAGGTCTTGGTAGGCTGCAGGATGTTGTAAAGGTTTACATAACAGCACTGCATTACTGTAATACATGGATACAATAAGAATGAATTGGATTGGATGTGTAATCTAATGTTTATGTATTTCAGCAGTTTCTTGAAAATGGAACAAAATAAAAAATGGATGACATCATCTTCTGGCGTATCAGTGGGATATGGCTTAAACGTTTTCATTTTTGTGTCACATGAATATCACTTGATATCAAGGAAGCCATGTCTGTTCCTTGTCTTTCAGGGCTGGCCCCTTGTCATAAATTAAAAAGTCACATTTAAAGGTTAATGAATATTGTTGGTTGAGTGAAAATGTATTAATAATAATAATAAGTTTAATTTATATAGCGCTTCTCATCTGCCAAGACAAATCTCGAAGCGCGTATTGGGTATGGAGGCCGAGAACAGTTGTGTTCAGATCACAAGTACAAGTATCAAAGCTTGTCTTCATGCAACTGGAGTGAAAACTAAAGATTTCTCAAGAAAGCTATTCATTCATCACAAGAACACAACTTTTGGTATCTGAAGATTGAGGACTAATTATGGAGAGCTTGAAAATAAGTGTCAAGTTCACGACTGTTAGCGAAGTTACATAACTGAACAGTAAGTCCAGGCATAAATGTATAATTTAGTTTTCTCCTAAAATGACAAGGACAAATCTGTGTTTGACCTTGACAGTGTCATGCGTTGATCAATAGTCGCTACTACTTGATTATAGTCCTTTTCTCAAGATTAGAAATGTATTGGCTTGTGATCTCTGTGTGATCTCTTGTGATGTCTTTAATGGAAGTTTAGAAAAACACTTAAATCTAACTCTTCAACTAATTTTCTATTAACATTCATTACAATTAATAACATTAACATTATCAAACTGAGATAAATACAGTGTCTGTCCTCTGGGTGTGTCTCACCTGTCTTCAGCGTGGTCAAACACTCCTGACTGACAGGTTCGGGGCGGGGTCTCGAGAGGACATCTGCCAACGCCTCCACAATGCATTTCATCACCTGCAGACACACACAGCAACAAAATGACTTCAAAACCTTTTTCTGTGACAATCTGAAATGTCTGATATGCTGCGAATGAAGGATTCTCCTTTTTTTCTTCTTTTTTTTTAAAGTCCTCCACTTGGTGATACAGGAATACATCTCCATGTGCTGAACAGTTTGAATGCAGATCTTCAACCAGTAATTAAAATAAGGGAAACTCTCAGAAGGATGATCAAAAATAATTCCAACTCCCATTCTGCTTTTAATGTCAAGCCACTGGCCGGATCATATATTCACTCATTCATGCTATTCAAAGCTCCCTGTCTTTGAAAGTCCCTCAGCCAACTCCCATCCCTCTCTTTTACACATCGTCCATATCTCGCCTTCATTCTCTTGTCTCTCTAAACCTGTTCTAGAAACTGCCTCTCTCCCTCCATCAATATGTGAACTCGCACAGGTAAAGGCCCTCCATTTCTCTTAGAATTAATTTCTAATGTGGTTATACTGAAATTGCCTCCAGCAGAAAATATAGTTAAGTGAGTTAAATTGCTTGAATTAAGTATTCATAATCCCAGATTGCCTTGTGAATGCTGCTAGTAGTCCCACTGTGACAAAGAAGCACATGTAATTCACCTTTATCAATAAAAATAATAATGTTGATGATGATCACAAAATCTTTACCTTCACGTCCTCATTCTCCAGCTGACTTGGAGTCACTGGCAATGACAGAACTGCAAAGAAAAGGAGGAAAATATTAATCATGATTTGTTATAATGCCCGAAGCTATTCCCACTGTTACTAAAACACAGTGACAGCAGGGGACTGAATGTGCCAAAAGGTGCAGGTGCATTCACTCCAGCTTCCGCCGCAATTAAAGACGTGTGTCGCTGTCCTTGGTGCTGAGCCAGTCCGTCTCTAATGCAGGAAACAGAAACCTACACCAACAGAATGATGTCACTTAACGTCAATGAGCATTTCCTTACCGCAGCTTGACAGTAGAGTCAAAACGAACAGTCCTCTCCCGATCATGTTTGGAAACGAGGTGCATAAAGCTCTCCAGGAATATGAAAGAAGCAAAGCTTATATCAGAAGGTTCGATTGTAACCCCTCTAAGGACACTTGGTGGGTTTTTACGGACGCATCCTGAACTAAACTAGGCCACTTTTCTGTATTTCTGGAGAGCTAAATATCCTGCAGCAGCATCTGAGAACCGGCAGCCTCTTCTCTCTCTCCACCGACGACTCGCCGCAACAGCTCCCGCTTTTATAGCACGGTGCGGAGAGCGGAAGTGACGTCATCCCGAGGCAAATTATCCGTATCGTACCTGCTGGTTTTACCTACATGTTTGTCAGGGCGTTTACAGGTTTACAGGACTTATCAACTATGGAAGTATTCACACTGCTAGTTTCTAAAATCAGTTTTGTTTTTCTTTATGAAAGTTGTTACACTATACTGCAGTCAGTGACCCATTGCATCATTGGAAAATGCCCTTAATCTAGCGGAACATTTTTAGAAATATAATTAAATGCAGAGGACGATCTCTTTGGAAAACAGCCTACTTTCATCTCTTTAATATCATTGTTAAAAAATCTGAAAAACGCTTTCATTAGTGAAACAATTAATAATCAAACTATGCTTTATTAATCCCAGGGGAAAATAAGGTTCTTGACAGTTGCTCCATGTAAGAAAAAACAAACAAATATGTATATAATCATAAGAAGTAAAAATGTTGAACACAATTCCTTTAAGACACTGGGACAGAGCGTCTCAGGCGTTTTAGTGGAACTTCACATAAGCCAGGTCATGATCTTTTTTCTTTAATTTTTTTTTAATATATTATATATATATTAAACATATTTTAACGATTGTTAATATCTTTATAATATTTGTTTGGCTTTCAACCTCTCCTGCACAACTACAGACAATCGTCATTATTTTTTGTTTAATGTGTAGTGTCTTTTTGAATACATGATGTAGGCCTACATGTTCAAGTAAAATTAAAATTATATGTTTGAATTTATTTTACAATCTATGACGTTGCAGTCTTCATTATGTAGTGTTTCCATGCAGGACAAAGCCCTATCATCACACTGTGTTTGCTGATCATGTCTCCTGGCTGGCTGAATGTGTTGCTAGGTGACGGTTTATTGAAAATGATTGCTGTCTTCACTGTAACTGTTCCTGCTCTGATCATGTGAGCTATTGGCTTGAATACAGAAATGCCATGAAAAGCAGCATTTACCCTTCTTATCAGAGACAAATGGGAACAGGATTTAAACTGTGTGACATAATAGACTAGATGCAGGATATATGTTGCTATAACTACGTGTTGTAATTTATTAATAGTACTTAATGGATTAGATGAAGTGAAATAAATTGTGCGCACCATGAAGAAATGATCAAATCATCATGACTTCATGGGATTAGTTAAAGGGAAACTATAAACACATTTTCTTATTCTTACATTAGTCCTATGGCCTTACAATGTCCAAAATGAATAGCAAACATGAACACTAAAAACATTAAATATCAAATCCGGTACATTTTCTGTTTCACAACCGAGAACACGTTTAAAGAAAAAAACCTAATTTAGGTTATTTTATGAAAAACAACACAACCAGTCCCATATTCATTGTCTATGAAGCAGCTCTGGATTTGAGACAGTTGCTCATGTTCACAAGTTCACTTTCTTAGGCCATGTAAATAACTCATGTACCTATCAACTTAGGTAAATGTTTGTATATGTACATGTATGCGGAACCGCAGGACGGAGTCCAGAACAAATGTCCTTACGGGGACAATAAAGTGTATCGTATCGTATAACTTCCACAATGTTTCAAATCCTCTAGAAGTTTGAAAGCATGTCTCAGAATGTGTTCATCGAGCGTTATACTATTTATATGTACAAATGGGAATTACGATTAGATTTGAGAACTATTGCTAGAGAGTTCTATTTTGCCATACTGTTTTGTCACGCCTCCATTTCGTCAATTCAAAGATTATTGTATGAAGTCATTATATATGATTGATAACGTAATGGTTATCATTGATTTGATTGTGTATTCCTTAAGCATGTCTGGTTATAGTGTTAAAGAGGACATATTATGTTAATGTTCAGCTTCATAATTGTATTTTGTGCCTCTACTTTGAAATGTTAACATGCTTTAATGTTCAAAAAGCTGCTGCACCTCTTTTCACCCTCTGTCTGAAACCAGAGCCCAGTCTGCTTTGATTGAAACTCCAAATAGCACAACAGGGCCCGTTGAAGTATTATTAAATGGCCTGTTTGAATTAATCAAATGTAATAGTGCATAATTAAGGTTGATGTTTCTCATTTAAAGGTCTGTCTTCACAAACAGATTACTACCAACCTGTTGAGCATCCTAAAACGGTTTGCTCTCTTTTTACCTCATAAGCAGCAAGTCCCAGGTGTACTTAGATCTATGAGGTCATTTTTTCTTTTGTTACTGACACATTCATTAAAAACCTGACAGACAAAGAGGTTTCCAGGGTGAGCGTAGGACTGTTTGTTGTTTCAAATTTCCTCCTGCGGCATCCATTGAGATCCCAGAGATCTCATTACCCTTCAAAGAGACAATAAAAGGACAATTTGCGTCAGTTCTATATTTGTCTCGCATAAACCAGCGACGGCTTTGTTTAAACATGGAGAGGGTTTTTCTTTGAATGCAGTCATAATCAAATCCACCAGCTACGTGAATGGACTGAAATGGATCCAAAGTTAGAAATTAGAAAAAACAACATATTGTAAAAGGGCTCACTCAATAAATTAAAACACATGTCTCCTATTCAAAGTGAACGTCCAAAAGGTTTTCCCTGCTTTCTGAGAGACATGTTTATCTTAGAAAAACATCCCATTCTGTTCTTTACATCTCAACCCAACCATGCTGAGTCCACACGCAGCCTGCTTTTCATTTCCATTCAAGAGCTTAATTATCATTTCTGAGCAAACCTGAGCTGAGCTTAATATAGCTTCCACCTGCCCGCGTAGTCATACTCTTCAAACAGAGTCAACACATAGTAAACCGCATGCTCTCTACCAGAAACACGATGAATAGAGATCTAATCTGTAGAAGGTGATGGTACACAGATACTCTGAATGGTTGTGGTTGTGTGCAGATGACTCACCATAAGGTAGTCTGTAGGAGATTCAGTGTTTCTGTTCAGTGGGGTGGATTACCTGGCCTCTTGGAGTGCTCAGCACATTATAATGCAGGACAGAGCAGTGAAAGTGGGCCAGCAGCAGCCTGGAGATCTGAAGGGAAGATGTGTCTCAAACACAACATGAACTGTTTAAGCAATGGAAGACGAAGTACTTAGCTTCGGTAAAATAATTAATATAAACAAGACAAAATCCAGAATTTATCTTTAATACAAAGATATCACAAGCCCAAATGTACTGTAGCTTAAGTATCATAAGTTAATCTTTTCACTATACAGAACAATTCCCCTTTAATTGCATTTAAGGATATATTACCTAATATGTAGAAGACATTTGAACTACTTTAGATACAATGATGACTTGTCAGGAAGACAATATAAACAATATATTTTAATTAATAAGCTTTTTCATATATCATATTCACAAGAGATGGATGCATTTTGTCATTTTGTCTGAAATTCCAACCTTTTTATTTGCAATTCAACAAGAGTAAACAGAACAAGCTCTGTTAATATAAGAACAATGTATCTGAGAAATGTCATTCTAAAATAATTCACGATTCCTACACAAAAAAACACTTTCAAAAACATTTTGGTCAAAATCTGATTAGTTTTATTAATGAATGTACAAACTTCACAAAATATTCATCTACATGCTTCTTTACAAAATCTGCAACTTATATTAGGTGATACAGTGTATTCAAAGCAACTACTGTACTAGCCAGACCGTTGCTTAAAAATACACCTAGAGTTTATTATTCCAATGAGGGGAAAACTGAGGACCACCCCATCCCCTCAGTTAGTGTGTTTGGACTGATAAATCATATAGAATATCAAATATGTTTTTCTTCCAGCAACAGATCCATCCAAAGAAAGCTTCTCACCTACAACAGTCTCAACATGCCAATAAAATATAATAATATTCAGTATTCAGTTGCAAAGTCTGGCTGACCAACTCTACTTTGCATATGTATCGCTCTGAAACCCCAACAGCAACCAACGCAGCACGGGCAGGCTGGAAAACAGTCCAGAAAAGTGAAAGCTACACAACCGGGAGACATGCCAGAGCTGTGAGGAGCAGCAGGAGGAGGAGGAGGGCTGCCTGCGAGAGAGTGGCAGACTGCAGGGGGGGGTGACCGGAGCGGGCTGCCAGGGGCCGGGTGAACATGTACGGGTGCTCCTGCAGAAGGGACATGGAGATAAGGGGATTGTTAGCGTTTATGGCTCTATATTTTCTGCCTGAACATCTTGCTAAATGTGTCACAACTTAAAAAATGGATCTTACTTAACAGTCTATTACAATTCAAAATGATGCCGTTGCGTTTGAGTTCACAAAATCTCAGTGGCTGTGCGTTTATCTTGATATGGTATGAATTGTGCACTTGCTAGGAATTAGATGATATTCAACTTTATTAGATTAGATTCAACTTTATTGTCATTGCACAGAGTACAAGTACCAAGACAACGACATGTAGTTTACATCCAACCAGAAGTGCGAATGATGGTGTTAAAGAGAAAAATATCTTATCCAAATCCATTTATGTAAATGTATTTATGACACATTCCCCAGTGTATTATACGGACATCTACAACACCAAGGGTTGTGGCCACTAGTTCTTTTTCCTTTTGCCCCATTTGGATTTAATTATTTATTTTGTATTATTATTTTCATTTTAACCCGTCCCCCACCATTTTTTTAAATCTTTTTTTTCTTTTTTATTATATAATTGTTGCTTTAATTTCTAGTGCATATTCTAAATCTCCACAAAAGTTGGCCACGAATAAATAAATCAACTTGCTGCATTGTGAGGCAGCTGCGTTCAGGGACTGCTCTGAACTGATTTCCTTGGTGTATTTCAAATATTCTGACAAATATGTCAGTCATTGGAGGACACACAGAAGACAGAAAATAAACAAACATTATGTAATCACAGAGAAATATTTCAGCAGAAACTCCTAGAAAATAAAATGGATATGAAATCTTAACCAGTAACTATCCTGAATAACTGAAATGTTGACTTTAATTAAATGTATTATGTCAACAGATTCCACATTACTGTATTTGGTGGTTATTTGGAAGCATTTTTCAATTTAAACTTAACGTTAATGCTTTCAACTAACCTAATGCAGTTATGTGAAATCTGTTGACATAATACATTCAATTAAAGTCAACATTTCCTTTTTTTCAGTGATCCTGAAAAGGTTTCGGACCTCTGCAAGATTATTTTCATTCTTTACTTTCATGAAGACATCTAGGTAATTATTTCTCAATAAAACACATTATGAAATAAAAGAAATCCTGAATATTTTAGGAAAAAACACAGATTTTATACTGCCTTACCATGGGAGGACAGATGAGACTGATGGGGTCGGAGAAGCTGCTCACGATCATCTTTCCCCCCTCTGGCTGAAACTGGAAAGCAGAACACAAAGAAGAGGACAAAATAAAAATGTAATCTTGAAATATTTAATAACCTTGATGCAAAAATAATCATTTAAAATGTCCTTCATTTCCCTTTGCCTGTGATCTAGAGTTTCTATTAGAATATTCCTTATGTTCCATCCTTTTGTGTCATTTCTTTACACCTCCTGAATTGCAATGGAGGTGATGGAGGTGATGGTTGACCTTTGACCTCCTGTCTCGTTAAAAACAAGCAGTGTGACTCATTGCTCACCATGTTGTTCCACAGTCCCTTCGCCAGCTCTTCGTGTCCCTTAATGGTGAAGTGAAAGCAGTCGTGAGTGAAGAAGGTCATATCGATCTTCCCGTTCTGTGCAGAGACAAAACAAACGCTGTTGGATCTTCTCATGTTTACAAAGCAGCTGTCACACTTCATTAATTAGTCAATAATTAATGTGCGATTTCACACTAATTCATCTCCTCAGATTTCATTCAGAGTGAGGGTGGATTACCGGGAGGCGGGGGGGGTCAGCGTGTTTCAGAAAGGGCTGAAGAACCACGGCGAAGTCGTCCTTGAAGAACCGGTCACTGAACAGCAGCAACTCAAGCCTCTTCTGTGGAATAAAGCACAATACAACTCAATGTATCCTCTATTTTACATAACAACAGCAATTCCTTCCAGAGGGTTATTAACTGGCCCTATGCAAAAGTTTGTTCATTACGGTGTTTTATTCAAATAGGAATTTCCCAAAATCAATCCTGATCTTGCAGGATGGTTAATAATAATTTAAAATGTTGTACCTGGAACTCCAGATTGACTTCTACCAGCTCCCGTAGCTCCTCAGACCGGGCTGCTGGCTCTATTAGGCACGAGCAGAAAGACCTACAGCGGAATAGAAATACAAAACAACGGAGTGAAATTGTATTAATAAGCGCATACATTCTAGAGGTATGGCCAATAACCTGTTTTGTAAGGTTGCATTGACGTTGACCTGTTAACACCAAAATGTAATCATCTTATTCTTAAATTAAGGCGGATGTTTGTGTGAATTTGAAGCAATCGCTCAAAATTTTGGTCGCAAATCCAAGGCTACTGTAACCAAAACAGGAAAATATATTTTTAAACAATGACATTACAAATAAATAGTGCGCTACATGGTTCAGTTCAAATGGGCCGAACAAGTCCATTCTCAGTGTATGTCTACTGCAGGGATCCACTGCCAACAGTAACTTCATATACAGTACAAGCTGTTTATAGGACCATGATGGCTGCTTATCTAGTTATGTTTTAAATGAATTCTCCTTGTTGGACCTGAACTCAGGCTGAAAAAGAGCACTCGTAAATATTCCCTTTTCATCAGGTGGATCGGAAAACAGAGTAAAGGTCAAACATCATACTTAAAGGTCCCCTATTATACTTTTTGTCAAGAATATCTCTCAGATATACACAGAACATGTCTCTGAAGTTTTGGCTCGAAATACCAAACAGATCATGCATTACAGCATCCCATAAACCCCTCTGTTTCAGCCCTGTTTTAAAAGTGCGGATTGTGTCATTTTAAATGCAATTGAGCTGCTGCTGGCCACGCCCCTCTGAGAGATGATTGGTTTATAATATGGGAGGCGTGTGGTGCAGTGGGATGTGCGTTGGTGTTCGGATCAGGGGGCCACAGGTTCAAACCCCACTGCAGTCAGCATGTCGTTGTGTCCTTGGGCAAGACGCTTCACCCCAAATTGCTCCTGTGGGGATTGCCCACAGTATTGAGTATGTCATTCGCTCTGGATAAAAGCGTCTAACAAGTGACATGTAATGTAATGTAATTTAATTTTAAAATCCAAGAGAAGATTCAGGTGATAAGGGCCGCTTTCACACCAAGTACTTTGCCGTACTTAGTGCCCCCATGGAACTAAGTAGAGATCGCGTTCACACCGGAATAAGTTCCCTGAGGGAAGATTACGCAAATGAGCCGCTGACATCACTTTGTCGTCTTCTGCTTTGGGTTTACTGGCAGGCCGCAAACCACTTCACGGCGTATACTGCCACCCGAAGTCCCCGGAGTAGGGGACTGGCTTCAGTAAATTGCCAGAACCGCGATGCCTCCTCATCACTCCACCGATCCCATGTTTTTTTTTTGTGTTGCCATAAGTTATTCTCTCTCCGTTGGTGCGCGGGGCTAATGCTAATGCTAATAATGCCAACAAATACAATGGCGGCTTCACAAAACTTTTCCAAGTTTTACGGGGCGTGGTTTGCAATTCGCCCAGCCAATAGAAATTGGTACTTTTTTCTCCCCATGATAGTACCACCTCTCTAGCAGGCACTACAAATGGGGGTAAAAGTTCCCGGCACTAAGTACTCTTTTTGGTGTGAACGCAAAATAAGGGGTACTAACGGAACTGTACGGGAAAAAGTACTCCGGTGTGAACGCTCCTCTTGTCTCTCAACACATATGATCATGGTTCCTGACATCTTCTCTCTTTGTTGTTCAGTCGCAAGTTTTCAAAGAAAGCTCCCAACAGTAACTCTCAGCGCAGCTTTGTGGAATTTGTCCTTGAGCCTCTCTACAAGATCCTCTCACAGGTTGGACACGTCTATCATACGTTTTGTGTAACCCTGCAACATGGCAAACTCAGTACATTCAAGCCCCATCAGGCTCTAGCTCAGTGTGTAATCCTCACCCAAATCCTCTTTGTGTGTAGGTGGTCGGGGATGTGGACACATCTCTCCCCAGAGTTCTGGATGAGCTGGGGATCCACCTGACTAAAGAGGAGCTCAAGCTGAACATCAGACCCTTACTGAGGCTGGTCTGTAACCGCTTCTTTGGAGAGTTCACTGGTAAGGCCTAGTTTCTATCCATATTTTAAGTGTCTTGTATTTGTATCATTTGTTATTGCATTTGGAGATATGAGGAAATATATTTTGCACAAAAGCTAACTATTCTGCAGCAACTTTCAGAAGCACTGTCTGTATTACTCTTGCTGCTTAACTCAATGTTATTTAAATCTGAAGATGAATGGTCATGCCTTTGGTAAACACCATGTAAAGTGGAGCACAAATCTGTTCCTTGCAGGGTTTGTGGACATGTGTGTACAGCACATCCCCTCACCACAGGAGGGGGCCAAGAACAAGATAGAGCACACGTACACTGGAGGCATGGAAACGGACCTGGGGGAGGCCATGACAGAGTGCGACCCTGATGTGAGTATAATGGAAGCAGAGCCCAAGTCTTTCGTTTGAGAAACAGACACGCCACTTAACTGCAAATAGCAGCAATCTGTTTTCCAGCTGCTCTAATAGATTTAGGCAATGGGTTGTTTTATTTGGCTTGAAATATCCAAGCTGTTAAATAACTAAATAAAGGACAATGCCAGAGATCGATCACCAGTTTCCAAGCTTCATTAAAAGGCCTACTTCCCTTCGTCCAATTCCTTTTGTATTTTTAGGAAGCAACTTAAGATTCCTGTGGTAAGACTTTCCTTTTGTGTCTCTCTCGTTTTTTTTCCTGCTCACCTCCTGCCTGTCGCCCTCAGGGTCCTTTGATGTGCCACACCACTAAGATGTACAGCACAGAGGATGGGGTCCAATTCCACGCGTTTGGCAGAGTGCTGAGTGGGACCATTCATTCAGGGCAGCCCGTCAAGGTTTTAGGAGAGAACTACACCCTGGAAGACGAGGAGGATTCCCAGGTCTGCACTGTGGGCCGTCTCTGGATTTCAGTTGCCAGGTACGCTCTCGGACTGTGTTTTTTTTTATGTCTGTAGAGTAATAAATCAATGTTTGTTTGAATTCAATCTGACTCTGCTATCCACATTATTAGATACCAAATTGAAGTGAACCGAGTGCCTGCCGGAAACTGGGTTCTCATCGAAGGTTGTGACCAGCCAATCGTCAAGACCGCCACCATCACAGAGCCCAGAGGGAATGAAGAGGTAAGACTTAAGAAATACATTCCAAAAAGATCCTTTTGAGGAACAGCATATTTGACTTCTCCACTTTCGTTGACAGGCTCAGATTTTCAGATCCCTGAAGTTCAACACGGCATCGGTTATAAAGATCGCAGTGGAGCCGGTCAACCCATCAGAGCTGCCCAAGATGTTAGACGGACTGAGGAAGGTCAACAAGAGCTACCCGTCGCTCACCACAAAGGTATGTCACAGTACACTGTACCCCCAAGTACACTGCGGCCCTCAGCAAATTCAAACAGTATAATGAAATATGACCCACAAATTAAACATCTGCTATTGTACTTCTTACATATATGTGACCCGCTCTATCGAAATCAGTCGGAAGTCGCAACGGCTCATTTCAAAATAAACGTGGATTTGCGTAAAAAACTATTTTTTTGGGGTTCGGGTGTTTTGTTGGATTTTAAACAAACAAAGTCTTGGCTTTCAGAATATGAAACTTTTATTTCCAAACTCACACGATAAATACATTCTTTAAGCTTGTAAAGGGAAGATGACAGGCAATCTGCTCTTCCGCAGCGCTGCCCCCCCTCCCTCCGGCTGACATTATGAATGTAAGCGTAGAGTAATCATAAATAACACGGCAGGGTCCCTTACAGTTTGTTTTCATCTGATTTCAATTAAACCAAGTCTTGGCTTTCAGAATATTAAACTTTTTTCGGCAAATTCAGATGATAAATACAACTTTGAAGCTTGTAACGGCATAATTACAAGCGGAGAACGGAGTAATGTAACGTCACAGCAGGCATAACAACAGCCGGTGTTTCTCGTGAGGGTTTTCCCCGGGAAAAAAACGCAATACACACAAAGGTAAAATTAGACAAACACACACACGTATATACTAGGGGTGTAACGGTACACGTACCGGGCCCTTCAGTTCGGTACACGTGTGTACCGAAGTGTACCGAAGTGTACCGAACGAATATAACGTACAACATAAACAATTGAGAACGTGAACAACTTTTTTTAAGTAATCTCAGGTGCTGCGTCGCAGCATTCAGAGTAATTTGCTCACATGGGTTTCAACGCGTCATAGAGCGAGCAAGTCATTTCATTGGACGAGAGGNCCACCCTCGACGACCCGATCGGACAGACAGGACTTCCCTGACATTCACCCTCCAACGACCGATGGACAGACAGACTCCCTGACATTTCACCCTTCCACCGACGATGGACAGCAGGACTTCCCTGACATCCCCTCACGCCCTCCACGACGATCGGACAGACAGACTTCCCTGACATTCACCCTCCACGAACGATGGTACAGACAGACTTCCCTGGCATTCCACCCTCCGACGACGATGGACAGACAGACGTTCCCTTTGACATTGTACCCTTTCCACCGATGGACAGACAGACTTCCCTGACCCATGTTCACCCTCCACGACGATGGACAGACACGACCTTCCCTGGACATTTCACCTCCACGATGGACAGACAGACTTCCCTGACATTTCACCCTCCACGAACGATGGACAGACAGACTTCCCCTGACATTTCCACCCTTTCCACGATGACAGACAGGACTTTCCCCTTTGACAGATTTTTTCACCCTCCACGACGATGGACAGACAGCCTTCCCTGACATTTCGTCTCTCCACGATGGAACAGACAGACCTTCCCTTCGACATTCCACCCTCCACCGACCGATGGACAGACAGACTCGTCCCTCGACATTTCACCCGCTTCCACGACGATGGACAGACAGACTTCCGCTGAGCATTTCACCCTCCAACCGACGATGGACAGACAGACTTTCCCTGACATTCCACCCCTCCACGACGATGGACCAGACCAGACTTCCCTGACATTTCCCCCCCTCCACGACGACAGGACAGACAGACTTCCCTGGGTCCCTCAGACAGACAGGTAGCAGCACCTCCCACCTTACAGTCCCTTCAGACAGACAGGTAGCAGCACCTCCCGCCTTACAGTCCCTTCAGACAGACAGGTAGCAGCACCTCCCGCCTTACAGTCCCTTCAGACAGACAGGTAGCAGCACCTCCCACCTTACAGTCCCTTCAGACAGACAGGTAGCAGCACCTCCCACCTTACAGTCCCTTCAGACAGACAGGGAGCAGCACCTCCCATCTTACAGTCCCTTCAGACAGAAAGGTAGCAGCACCTCCCATCTTACAGTCCCTTCAGACAGACAGGTAGCAGCACCTCCCACCTTACAGTCCCTTCAGACAGACAGGGAGCAGCACCTCCCACCTTACAGTCCCTTCAGACAGACAGGTAGATGAACAAATGATTAAGCTGCCAGTGCCTCGAGTTTACAGCTAATAATAATTAGCTAAAAGACAAAAACACATAGTTAACTAAGGTAGGCTACTTGCTAATGGATAAGTTAGCTCAAGGTTTAGCTAAGGCATTGCATCATGGGCATACAGGCTAATGTACTGAACTTAAGGGGAGACACAAAAGGTGAATACAGTAAAATGTGTAGTGCCGAGAGAAGGGAGTCGGAGGCGGTGCATCGAAGGTGCAAAGTTGGCTTTATTAAGCAGGAGAAAAGAACATGTGGTCGCCTTGAAGACCGGGAAGCAAAGAGGAAAAAGAAAGGGGGGCACACAATAAGTGTCCGTGTGGAAAGAATATCCCCAACCCGTAGTTACATGTGTGAATTATGTAACCTAGTTAATTAGTGATCACTACAGTATCTAATAACGTCATCACAATCGCCAAACCGATATGCAAATTAGGCGTTAACTAGGCCTAACTAAAATGCACTAATGTGCGAGCAGTTACCAAGGCATTGCAGGTGAATAGGATAAAACAAAAAAACACATCACCTCACAACTTCCCCAGATAGTTACTTAAGTCAAGTCAGTATTTTCCCCTGAAATGTTTGAATGCAGATTAGCTTTAAATCTATAGATGAATTCAGACATGGTAGTGAAACGAACAGCATTTATATGTGTTTTATTTCCATTAGAGTGAAAGAAAACATGGAAGCAAAATAGACCAAAATAACAAGTAGGCCTACATGAAAAAACAATATTTTTGCCTGTAATGTCCTGCCTTAAACAGTAACCTCCTAATTTTGATTGTTGGCTGCTCATTTAATAACTATTCATTTTACTAGTTTGTTGTCTGCTCTTGTGCGCAGTGAATACTAAAGAAGACCATTGTCTCTCTGTTAGCTGATTATTTTGTAGAATTCTGTTGAGTATTAAACAATTGCGTGAGTGTGAGGGCATTAAAAAAAATTGGTCAGTGAGTCAGAGATTTGTAACTATATTTAACTTTTTGTTTTGAAACATTTTTTTATAAATGATTATGGGAAGGGCCCTTTTTCTCACTTGAGCCCCCGCCCCCCAAAATGTCTGTGCACGTCCCTGGTCAGGAGGTCACTCCGAACAGAGGCCAGGGTTATCAACAGCAGGTTAATGATTAGAGACATGATACTGTAACCAAAGAGAGAAAATCAATGTAAAATCAAATGCTTTGTTGTATTTAAAAAAGAATAATATCAAATAAGGGTAGCTTATTGCTTTAAAAAAGTTGGGGTATTTGCATTAGAAATAGGCTACTTTAATTTAATGGGACATGGTGCTTTTAACTAGTGTGCTACCTTTTCAAAAGCAATATTACATTTTATGGTTATTTTAAGTGACGGGTTGCTTTTTATATCTATTGTATTTTCTAATCTGCATTTCTTTGAATATGAAATTGTCTCAATATATAACATTTGAGTAACGTGCCATCTGATGGGCATTATATGAGATCTACATGATGACCAAACAATATTTTCTGTCAACATGATTCTTAGAGTTGTCTAATGTAGAAATGTATGTTGTTGTTTGTTTGTCTTACTTGTTTATGTCTGTTGTGTGTTAACTGTGTAGGTCAGGCCTACTGAGAAAGAAATTACACCAGCAGGAATAAAGCCATCAACTGAAACCCTGTCTGAATTTATCATCAACCTCATCGACATCAATGTGGAATAATTCATATAGCTAGTCTATATACCATAGAAAAGCCATATTTTACATTTGAACATCAGTACTTTTTTTGATGCTTTCCTCTCTGAAGTTTTAGGCAAGGTACATTATTGCTATACAAATCGTGCACACAACAACTATACATTATGCACAAGTTACTAGATGTGTATAGTCTTATAAACAAGACCATAATAGCAAACTTATGAAATCAAGGCTAAAGGCCTTCTATTGCCTCATTCGTTTAACCCTTATTGGAGTTAAATAGCTTTATGAGGGTTAATTCTAATTAAGTTTCTGCTTCTAAAATAATATATGCCTGTTTTTAAAGAATATTATATGTATATATTACGAAGTATTTCAATATTCATAAATCATACATTTTTCTATACATTATTTCAATTAAACTGTTATCTGGCAGGTAAGAGGCAATGTATAAGACTCATTCAAAGCCCATTAAATCGTTTATACAGGTTAATAGGACTTCATCTGATAAAACACTTTACTGTAGTCCATTTTATCATTTTTGCATATTCATTGCCCTCCTGTGGTCACAAGGTGTAACTACAGCCTCCGGTCATGTTAAACGTTTTATTGTGAAAGCGCTCGCCGGAGGGGAAAACAACATAATGCAAAGTGTTCTGCCTCATCAACCGGGTCGATGCATGTATTTAATGCGCAGTGTAATGATTCCAATATAGGCTACCGCTCCGGGAAAATTAAGAGAGCGCTCCAAATATTTCTTTAATCTCAATCTCTACATGTATGGCAGCCATCACATTCCAGTGTCTGTTAAATGAATAACATACACAGAGACATTTTTTCCAGAGCTGTATATTCGTGGCATCTATGCCTAATGCGCAGTTAAATGTAAAGTGAAATACTCTTGGTGGAAGTCGGAAAATGTTATCAATAATATCAATACAATAGTAAATACTAATGTGACGCTAAAATGGAAATGTAAGTTAATGCAAAAATAATACACATCTATGAGAAACCTCTAATTTGGAGGATAACTGCAGGATTTCCCAAATGACAAATTATCCAACCATTGAGGAGATGAAATGTGAAATAATTGCAATTGGTTTGGAAGAAAATCACTGTTATCTCTGGTTATTGGGAAAGAAAACCCAAATGCCCAAATGCCTTATCAAAAGAGTATCATTTGTATAAGGGGGGACCCTTATCAAACAACTATTTTTTATATATAAGGGAGGACCCGGCCTTAGCAAAATACAACATCTTTATAATAGGGGACCGACCCTTATCAAAAATGTTTAACAAACTAAACTGTAGTTGTGCACCGTAACCACTGGAGGGCGCTAGATGCTACACACACTACTACACACGTCAAGGCCATAGGTCAAGGCAGACATTATAGCATGCTACCACTTCCGGGGAAGGAATTCAAAATAAAACTTTTACATTTGACAAAAGTGTTGAATTGACCTGTGTTACGATTTTGATAAGAATCTTGAGTTCCAGCAATTGCATCGTACTATGGGAGTCTTAGTAAGGCAAATCAAGTTGGAATTATGCTTTAAAGACTCGATTCAGTTACTTTCCAGCGTCTAAAATCTCCACCAATGGCGGCGGTAGTGAGTCATCCGTTGAACACCCACAACCTGACGCCCTCAGATCAACAGAAGAAGAAAACCGGAAGTGGTGTCTCGTACGCATGGCGCTATTTAGGAAATTATTTATCTTCTGAAATACAGACCCAACTTTTAAATCGTTTTGAAAATATTATTTGCTGACTGCATTATAAGAGAATATAGGTAAGTCGATTTTGTTACACGCAAGTTCTAAATTAACCCTGTAAGCTAACGTTAGCTAAACAACGACGTAACTGAAACGTCGCCTCCAAGTCATTCATTTCTTTACTTGTTAGCGGGCTAGCAGGCTAGTTTTGTTGGCTTATAACAACATATACATGAGAAGACAACAGTTTATGGGATCGACATTTTTTCTTACCTGCAGCTAATTTTTGTAGGAGTTTTTGTCGACGAAAAGCATCCAAAAGATTGAAAATATACCTAAATGTTGGTAGTGCATGCTGTGCTAGGTGCAAAGTTAGCATTTGCGTTCGTGGTAACTTACCTAACGTTACTAGCTGTTATCATTGGTTCTAAAAAAAACAATCAAAGAGTTAATTAAACACTTCTATCTCATAATACAATAGAATGTGTTGATCTAAACACAATTAATGGTAAATAATCCCAGTTGCATCCATTAGTATCCGTTCTCAACTACCTTCTACTTGGAGAAAGGTAGAAAGACCTTAATGAATTAAGTAAATGTATATTTATTTTACGTCTGAAATGTTGTAGCAATGTCTTTTCGTATTGGGTTGATTTTTTTTAAACATGTATTCATGTTTTATCAGATGCAAAAACAAATGTTCAAATGATTTCCCTGCTTATTTTAAAATGTCATATTTCCAATATGGTCCTAAGAAGTTAGAAGACAAAGAGAACACATTGTGGTATTGTAGTACAAGACATTTAGCACAAACACTGAACAAAACCATTGCTGACATTTAAAAAAACATCACCAACATTTGAAGAAAGTCCACATAAAAAAATATTCAGCTCAAAAAGTAACATCATTGCACATTTAACTTTAAAAACATGTTATTGTCATTTCATTCATTTGTTGACCTTGACAATAATACAAAAAAATCACACAAATGCTGACATGACACCTCTTTCAGTTCTCTAAAGATGGAGGCTGATCTGTATGATGAGTTTGGAAACTACATCGGTCCAGAGCTGGACTCTGACGATGATGAAGATGATCTGAACGCAGAGGACAGAGATGTTGATGAGGTACACTTTAAAGCCACTGTTAACATTTATGAATAGTTAGTACTCTGGTACCTTTATCCAGTTTGTCCTCCTATGTCATGGTAATAACTTTCTTTGTACAGGCTGATGAAGATGATGATGATGAGCCCGCTGATGCTGATGAAGATGTCCCGGGTATGGAGGTGGTCCTGCATGAAGACAAGAAGTACTATCCTACGGCAGAGGAGGTTTATGGGCCCGAAGTGGAAACCATTGTCCAAGAGGAAGACACACAGCCTCTCACAGGTTAGATACAAAGGGCAGTGATGTTTGTTTTGGCTTTATTTACAATAATGTGCATAGTTTTGAGTTATTTCATTAACATGCTTTCACAAATGTATAATGGTTGTGGATGGCAGTAAATCATATGATATCAAAGTAAGCACGCAAATAATTTTGATTTCTCTCCACTCCAGAGCCCATCATCAAGCCTGTGAAGAACAAGCGGTTCACCCTGACGGAGCAGGAGTTACCTGCCACTGTTTATGATATGGAGTAAGTCAACCTTTGAGATGATTACTTTTATCTTTTTATTTGATATATATTTTTAAATACCTGATGTTGTGTATTTCCCAGTACATATCTTCTATATACATCTGTTCATTGTGTCTTTCAAGTTGTGATAATGAAACCCTTCTCTCTTGGCAGATTCCTTGCTGATCTGATGGACGGTCCTGAGCTCATTCGTAACGTGACCCTGTGTGGTCACCTTCACCACGGCAAGGTTAGAGTCTTGACTTCTTACTACTTCTTGATCAGTATCTCCTTCTAACCTTTAAACAGGGCTCAGTGCTCTAAGGCATTTTGCTGAAGAGGACGTGTTCTTTAAATGACACATTTTAGATGATAGGAGTGTTTGGTAGCATATGCTAATATCATGGCTGCACTTTAAACTGATATGTCACTCATAGAAATGTAATGTTGTTTTTTTAAATGATTTTCAGACCTGTTTTGTGGACTGCCTGATTGAACAAACCCACCCAGAAATCAGGAAGAGAGATGATGTGGATGTGAGTGTGGACTAATCTTATAACATCACATCATTGTTATATTTCACTTACATTTTGCATAAGAAAGCAGAAACTAACATGACTTTTGTTCTTTTTAGCTTCGATACACAGACATCCTCTTTACAGAACAGGAGGTGAGTTTTTCTTTTTATTGTGGCATAATTATCATATCCTAAAGTACATTGGCTTACCACAATATAGGATAGCAGAGGACTGTAAACAACAAGCGAATTTGAGCCACTAAACGTCTTGACTTCATGTTTTTTTCATAGAGAGGAGTTGGTATCAAGAGCACCCCGGTCACAATGGTGCTGCCAGACTCCAGAGGCAAATCCTATCTTTTCAACATCATGGATACACCAGGTATTGGGCACAGAAGACTGCTTTGTTTACTGAATATATGTTTGGTACAGCAGTGTACGGGATCTTACACCTTCTGTCTCTCCTAAAGGTCACGTAAACTTCTCTGATGAAGTCACGTCTAGCATCCGCCTCTCAGACGGTGTTGTCCTCTTCATAGACGCAGCAGAAGGAGTGAGTCACTTATTTTCACTTTTTAGATTTTTATCAAAGTGTTTCTCTGCACATTTGTCATTTTTCTTCAACCCTCCATATAACTTGTGTGTATTTCTGCCCAGGTGATGCTGAACACAGAGCGCCTGATCAAACATGCAGTTCAGGAGCGTATGGCCATCACCATCTGCATCAATAAGGTGGACCGCCTCATTGGAGAGCTGAAGTTGCCTCCAACAGATGCTTATTATAAACTTCGCCACATTGTGGATGAGGTCAATGGTTTGCTCAGGTAATGCTTGAAACTCATAATGTCAGGTGTGCATGAGAGGCTTCATATGGTTTGCGTTGGAGGGAAGCAGTTATTTTAATTTATATTAAAACAGTTCAGTCTATAAAGACTAAAAGTATAACATCCTCTCTTTAAATAGGCTGACCAATTCTGCTTTAACATGACCACTGATTATTTTATTATCAAAGTGATTGCCAATGATCTCAGTTGTTTAATAGTTTTTTGTCTAACACTTTCAGTTCTAAATCAGACACTTCATGGTTGTTTTCTCTTCCTTTACAGCACATACTCCACAGATGAGAACTTGGTGGTGTCTCCTCTGCTGGGAAATGTGTGCTTCGCCAGCTCTATGTACAGTGTCTGTTTCACTCTGGGGTCCTTTGCAAAGATCTACTCTGACACCTATGGTAAGACTCTTTGCCACATGATCTCTTAAACTAGCACATCTTTTCTCACTTCATGCTTAATAAAGTTAGTGAGGTCAACTAACTCCTCTCTTTGTGTTTGCAGGTGACATCAACTACAATGAGTTTGCCAAGAGGCTTTGGGGAGACATTTATTTTAACCCCAAAACGTAAGTACCTAATTGGTAATTCAATACAAAGCTAATCCTAAATGTTAAGCCAATCATTAGCACTAAGTACTTTGCCGTACTTAGTGCCCCCATGGAACTAAGTACAGATCGCGTTCACACCGGAATAAGTTCCCTGAGGGAAGATTACGCAAATGAGCCGCTGACATCACTTTGTCGTCTTCTGCTTTGGGTTTACTGGCAGGCCGCAAACCACTTCACGGCGTATACTGCCACCCGAAGTCCCCGGAGTAGGGGACTGGCTTCAGTAAATTGCCAGAACCGCGATGCCTCCTCATCACTCCACCGATCCCATGTTTTTTTTTTGTGTTGCCATAAGTTATTCTCTCTCCGTTGGTGCGCGGGGCTAATGCTAATGCTAATAATGCCAACAAATACAATGGCGGCTTCACAAAACTTTTCCAAGTTTACGGGGCGTGGTTTGCAATTCGCCCAGCCAATCTAAATAGTATTATTAGGATAGTACCACCTCTCTAGCAGGCACTAAAATTGGGGGTAAAAGTTCTCGGAACTAAGTACTCTTTTTTGTGTGAACGCAAAATTCCAGGCACTAACGGAACTAAACAGGCAAAGTACGGGGAAAAGTAGTCCGGTGTGAACGTGCCTAAGGTCAGCGGGTGGTGATTGGCTAATGGTTGCACAACCCAAAAGAAACATAGTGACACACAAAGTGGCCAAAATCTGATCAGCTCATTTTCAGACAGGCCTTTTATATAGATGGATCAGGACAAGAGATAATATGTGTTCCTATAGGTGACAAGTAATAAGTAACAATACAAACCAAACATGTTTTGAACAATATTCCTGTTACGAATGAGTGGCTCACCTTTGGAGCCGGCACCCCGGTGTGGGCTTCTGCACCTCCCTCAGGGTCTGCATGGGCAGGATCTGAACCACATTGACGATCATACGAGGAACCTGAAGCATGGAGGAGAAAACCACGCTGCAGTGAAGTCTGACTGAACTCTCATTCACAACTAATGTGTTACAATGTATTCTTTCACTTTACCTCATTCATGAGCATTTCCAAGGATATGGTGATATAGTGAATGAAGTTATCCACTGAAAATAGAGCCTAGAGAGAACATCGCAGATATTCATTATGAACATTTTTCCTTCTTTAAAAAGACATTGATCTGTTGAACTAAACTTATTAAAAAGAAGGCGGACCTTATCTTTACAGTAATCACAGATGTCATTCATGCCCATGAGGATGGTCAACAGCTTCCAGTCCTCCTCGAAGTTCAGACCCTGGAGAAAAAGATAACGGAGGGGTTAGAGAGAACATTTGGTGAATACAAAACAGGTTCAGCATTTTGCCACAGGGCTTTTATAACCTGATTTATTAACTCTTTCATTGCTTGGTTGTTACATTTTAGAAGATAACAGGCAAATACTGTACCTCATAACCTCTCAGGGTGTCGATCAAATGTCTCGTCTGACTAGGAAGGTTGCTATATGAAGACAGAACATACTATGTGTCTAAGCATTATGATCAATAATGAATAAGAATGAAAACAGGAGGATGATGAGTCATTACAAGGTGTTGTGTCCCGTCACAGCCAGGTTGAAGCCCGTCTCACTGATATGAGCCTGCATGCCGTGGACCGTCTTCCCCGGAGCGGCACCCAGCAGGGTGGGGTTGAACAGCTTGAGGATGTCTAAAAATCAGAAGTGGAAAACATAAATGTAAAGACAATGTAATATGGAACATGTACAAAACAATGATGTAAAGAGATATTGAGATGTACGGAAGCCCAGAGAGGCAAGTGAGCAAAAGAAAGTTCTGGGGATCACTTTTTGCACGTCTGATTTAAATTGGTCCTTCTTCTGGTGTTTATGACTTAAAGCTAGGGTGGGTTCTGAGCAAATGGTGGTTAATTTACAGATAGCAACACATTAATTAAATGCTTCTACAAGAACAAGAAAAATGTGGTTTTTGCAATCTCAAAAAAATGTCAATATTTTCCAATTGGATTTGTCAGTTTTGTTTTCAGAGTAAACATTTTCATCAGAGGCCTGTACGACGAAACCGGTTCAACATAACCTGGATATGTTTGAGTTAGCCGGTTGGCCTACTCCAAAACATACGCCCTCTTTCTAGGCAGTCCTACGAAGCGGGTTATCAAGTGGATCGCTCAAGCCAGCCGTGTCCTATCTAGTTAGGTGCGCCTTCACATGAAAGGGGTGGCATTTGGAGAATTCGACCAATCACAAACATGGACAAGCGTACTGACAGCGCGTCATACTTCCTGAATGAAAAGTAACTATAATATTAAACAAATATGAAGATGTTAAACTTTAAACATCCATGACTTAAACACTTAATACAGGATAAAAGCCACATAGCCACAGCCATAGCCATAGCCACATAACCTGCAAGGTGAATACAGCTGGTAAAAGAAAAAGTGTTTGAATGCGTACATTAACAGGTTTATGATATCACTGCCCCGTCTAAGACACGAGTGGATCTGACTTTGATTACATTTGACTCAAGTGTTTCGTCAACTTAATGTGTTGCTTAAAATAATACTTCTGCATACAGTATGTGACACTGTAAGTGTTGCACAGCAAGATACGGCTCAGCTGACTCAGATAAGGAAATATATGATACATTGTGATATGATGTGATATGAATGATAATGGGACACATCGAGGTCTGCACTCACAGTGCCGCGGACTGTACGTAATGTTACTTTGATCAGGATTCTTATGTTGTGGCAGATATTTAAGTGAGCTTTCTTAACGCTAATGTTATAATAAGTCGGATTGCTCTGAAGATGGGAGGTGATATAATATTCATTTTCACGTTCACACAGTCGGTGATTTTTGCCAGCCGTCTTTCCTGCAACGGCAGTTTAAAGGGGACCTATCATGCAAAATGCACCTTTGTACGTCTTTTATACATGAATATGTGTCCCCAGTGTGTCAGGGAACTCACCAAGTGTCAGAAAACACAACCCTCTCTCTTTTCCTCCATACCCAAATCTCTAAAAACGGGGCTGCAATGGAGCTGATACAAACGTTACTTTTTCTGACGTCAGAAAAGGGGTGCTCTGCCTATATGGGCAACTCTCAACCTATCAGGGGAGAGTTTCAGTTAGATTTTTTTTTCGCCGGTCAACATGTCCGTTAAAGTTTAAATCTTCCAGACAAAATTGGAAAAGTGCCGGTCAAAGGTCTTCTTTGTTATTTATTGCTAAAATGCATGATTTCTTTGGTATTGTGAAAAAAAAACTTCCCAGACATGTTTTATATAGGTATGGCCCTACAATATATTATTCAAATATAGCATGATAGGTCCACTTTAAACTGTATTTCCTTTCCTTTTCCATTTCCTGTAATATGACTTGATCGCTTTAAACTCCGCACACTGAGCTCTGATTGATCCGCAGGCGGAGCTTTCACTGACTTGATCTCTTAGCCTGCAACCTAACATGCTCCGGACCAGGTTAGCCGCTCAGCATAAGTTACCATGGAGATCTAGCCCGCTAAAAAGAAAACCAGCATCCCAACCCCAAGTTTTCCCTGAAGTTGGCCCGCTAAGCGAAAAACCGGCTTCGTCGTACAGGCCTCTGGTCTCTGTTCACCTTCAGTGTTTGTTGTTGCAATACTCTTTTCAGCCACAAGAGGCTAGGGGCACCACTACCCTATGTTTAAAATAAGACCAAAGGAAGAAAAAATAACCCTAACAACATTTGCTCTCCACATGGTGTACTGATTTTGCTTTTTTTATTAAATGTTTTAAACCTTAGCACAGAAAATATTTATTTGTATCAGATTTAGAAATCGGTTCA